>NC_092212.1:79342638-79355475 GCF_043381705.1 Parasteatoda tepidariorum | reverse complement strand
TTGCTTTCATTTCCCCCCCCCCCCAACGTTTTTAAATGCTGGCCAAAGTCAAATTGAGATTATTTAAAAAGAAATTTATGGAGATAGGACAAAAAATAAATGATGATGTGTGAGAAATAAGTAGAGACATGTAAAGAAAAAATTAGTGGTTTATTATTCAGTGATTGATATAAAAAATGTACATAGTTAGATGTTATTTCTATCTTGTTTGCTGTAAAAAATTAATCAATAAAATAAAGGAGGGAAAACTAGATAATGAAATATACGAGTCCTTATACAGGGTGCATTGCCAGATTTTTCAGCAAAAAAAATAAGCACCTTTTAAGCACTCAAAATTTTTTTTAAAACTTATTCCAAAAAATAAATCCTAATTAGGATCTATACAGTAGTAATTTTTTTTCTATCATTAAAATTTCTTAATTTAAAAATATAAAATTAAAAAAACACTACATAATCATGATAAAATAACTAGTTTCTGATAAATATTGCAGAGAAAATTCTGAAAATCATGTGTTTTTTGTTATTCAGAACAACAAATGACACAGCAAAGAAAAAAAATCTGATTTTAAAAGATAAAAAAATTAAGCACTTTTCACAAATTATGAATAAAAAAAGCACCTTTAAGAGCTTTTAAAAACGTAAATCTAAAATAAGTATTTTTTAAAAACACTACGCACCCTGTTATAGACAGTACATTTTTGAGTCGATGAACAATAAATTCCGAATTAAAATTCTTTTAGAGTGGCACTCATGTTATACGGTGACTATAAAAAAACATCTGCCTAAAGATATAAACTAAATAGTAAAAGTATAATTATTATCTTAAAAAAAAACCATTTAAAAGTAGCTCAAAAAGAGAGCTCAACTAAACAAAATTCAAAGGAAATTTACATGTTTTTCCTTCCATCTTTATTGAACTTCCATGCAATACATTCTCCATATTTAAACAAACATTCTATACATTCGACATATTTAAACAAACTATACTTACAGTTAAAGCTCTTGCAGTTTGGCCAAGATATTTACAAGCAGTATTTGCAACTGCAACAGCTTCTCTAGTTCTATGAAGTGCTAATAGGCAATCAACCATACCTGGAATTAGGAGAAAAATTTAATCGTAAAATACCTATTTTACAACTTGATTGATAAAAAATAGAAAATAAAAATAAAACACATGCTTCACAGAACATAAAATCTGTGTTAAGAATATAAAAGATAACTTCTGCATTATAAGAGTCTCTGTTAAAGCAGTAAATTTGGCAAGATGATAACATAGACTGTGTACTGCAAGGGTTAATCTAAATTTTTTGTTAAAAGGTCTAGTTTTAGTGAAAAAATCTGCTCATAATTTTCCAAATCAAAAGTAAACGAAGAATAGGGTTCTCTTTGGCAGGTTCTTGTTAACATGAAAATTTCAAACTAAAGCCATTTTGAAGATAAATAAATAAAATACAAAAAGTTTTTCAAAGAGTAAAATTATAAATAAAATATGTCATTTACACCAATTTTCATAGAACCATTCATTGCAAGCAATAGATTAGATAGAACAATTTTAAAAACCTTGAATGTGGGTCAACATAAAATATCAAATAATGATTTCAAACGTTCTCATTGTAGAAAAGTAAAGAATATGAAAATTAATAAATTAACAATAAGTATATTAAAAAAATGAATAAAATATTTACTTATTTAGAACTGAAAAAATATTTACAACCTTAAAAAAAAAGATGAATAAACATATTTGTTTATTTAAAATATTTATATGTACATAAAGTTTAGTTTTAACACACTCGGTGGTAATATGCAATGCAAAAATAAATTTGTCATTAGTGACAGATTGCTGTTTTTTTTTCCTTTATAAGAGTGAATATATAGGCATTACATTATAAACATATATAGAACATATGGCTTGTCTAAAGTAAGAACTCCCCCAGCCATTTGTTTGGACCCATGGCGGTGACTATGGTAATGAGGTATAATTATTTCAAGTAAGGGTGTGGGATCTAAGAGAAGCAACCCTCCCTGAAATGCGCTATTCTTGTTTCCATAGCAGACGGCCTAAGACTTAGTGGCAGGGGAGTTCTTACTGTAGACAAACTGCATATTATTAGCACGAACTCACCTTTATTAGCCTCATAACGATGTGGGGCTATTTTGAATGCATCGCAAAATTCATCCATTGCATCTTGATATTTTTTTAGTTCATACAACACCATTCCTTTTAATAGGAGACCTTCTACATAAAGAGGGTTGATTGTGCAAGCCTTAAAAAAATTATTTTCAAATATTACAAGAAGATATGAATGGTTATAAAACTATTTATAATCATGTAATATGTTTTTTGTCTTTTAAACTTCAAATAATTTTAAATTATAATAAAGTAGTTTTTTTTACAAAAGAAAAAAAAAATCATCCATAATTTAAATAATTTCAATTCACCAAATATTTAAACAGGGTGCATAGCCAGAATTTTCAGCCAAAAATAAGCCCCTTTTAAGTACTGAAAAAATATTTTTAAGTACTTTACAAAAAATAAATCCTAATTACGATCTGCAAAGTAATAAAAAAAAATTATATTGTTAAAATTTCTTAATTTAAAAACATAAAATCAATAAAATTCAAAAACATTACATAATTATGATAAAATAACTAGTTTCTGATAAATACTGCAGAGAAAATTGTCTAAACCATGCATTTTTTTTAATTTAGAACANTGTAATATGTTTTTTGTCTTTTAAACTTCAAATAATTTTAAATTATAATGAAGTAGTTTTTTTACAAAAGAAAAAAAAAAATTCATCAATAATTTAAATAATTTACATTCACCAAATATTTAAACAGGGTGCATAGCCAGATTTTTCAGCCAAAAAAAAGCACATTTTAAGTACTCAAAAAGTATTTTTAAGTACTTTCCAAAAAATAAATCTTAATTAGGATCTGTAAAGCAATAAAAAAAAATTTATATTGTTAAAATTTCTTAATTTAAAACCATAAAATAAATAAAATTCAAAAACATTACATAATCATGATAAAATAACTAGTTTCTGAAAAATACTGCAGAGAAGATTGTGAAAAACATGCATTTTTTGTTATTCAGAATAACAAATAACACACCAAAGAAAAAAATCTGTTTTTAAAAGATAGAAAATTAAGCACTTTTTCCAAATTCCGAATTAAAAAAAAACACCTTTAAGGGCTTTTAAAAAACGTAAATCAAAAATAAACACTTTTTAAACATGCTATGCACCCTATTAAATAAATAAAATTGTCAGAATACCTTGCACATATAAAATAATAGAAGAATCGTAATTAGGGCATTATTGTGTTAAGCCTTTATATAAAATATTTAATCAATATTTGATAATGGAGAAGAGGATTCAACAACGTGAGAAACATAATTAAATTATTGTTGGGCATTTTATTACAGAATCAAATATTTCAATGCTGATCCTTTACATAAATAAATTTTAATTGGAGCTATGAGTATAGCTTCCTGAACGATTTTATTTCAAAATTTTTCGAAAATAAAATAATTAAAAATACATTGTTTTCCTCCTTCTTGTTAAGTTCAAAACTTATTTCTAGCAAGATTTTAAGATCAGTGAAGTAAAAAAAGGAGAAAAAATGCTTTTTTTTAAAATAAATATTGCAGGTGAAAAATGTTATGTAGTAGAGGAAGATAGTGCAGAATATGTAAAAATTGTAGAAATTAGCAACAAAATAGGCTATGTTAACCTGCAAAGTCATACAAAAGCTAGAAATTACTTGTACTCTGCAATTACCACACAAGACAAATATGTGTATGGATAATTAAATTTTTAAACATAAACTTTCAAAGGGACAATAATAAGAATTTTTAAAAAATGTACACGATAAAGAGAAAAAGAAAATGCGAATTAATTAACCTTTTGAGCAAAATTAACAGCTTTTGTACCCTTCTTTGAGACAAAACAAAAATATCCCATGGCAATCCAGGGTTCAGGAACAGTATCATTAATGGATATTAACCGAGCTGTCAGGCTAAAATATAAGTTTGAAATGTGAATCAGAAATAACTTCTTCAATGTTTTTTAAATGCTAAATATAAACTTGCTGACAAATACCTCTCTAATTCTTTGACTTTCTTTTCTTTTGCTAATAGAGCAGCATAAATATCCATGCCTTTAATCAAAAGTTGATCAACTGAATGAGCCTAAGGAAAATGCAACATATAAACAAATAATGGTGATTATATAAAATATTAATTCTAAATTATACAGGCAATATTAGCAAATGACATTATATCTGAATGAAATTACTTTTCCTTGCAGGGCTTAAGTCAAAAGAAACAAGAATGTTAATTTATAATTCTGAATCCCATAATTGTTAAAAGTGTTTATTTAATGTCTGCAAGAATCCATAAATTATCTGCAAATATAAATTGAGGCATAAAAGAATTTAATTATTTTTAGTCAGTGTTAAAAAAAATCTACAAAAAAAAAACAGATATGTTGAAAAAAATGCAATTTTATTTAATGTTGTTTTATGCCACTAGTCATGTTGATCAGCCTATTTTAAGGCCAGCTCACGACCTTTTTGACATTACACATTATTCCAACGTCCTACCAACCAGGTTATCCTGGCAAATATTATTTAATAAAACTCATTAATTCAATTTTTCATGAGAGAAAAGATTTCCACATTATTTTTAAAATCTTAATGTTTTAATACAACATTATAACGTAATTTGAATTTCAATTCATGCATTTGATATCTCCAGTTGATTTGCTTGTTAGCGACTATTACAACATAAAGCCATGTGGTTTGTTAAACAATATTTTGGTACTCATTGCTACAGATTCCCATATCGTGTTTAAAATCTCAATGTTTTAATACAACACTTAAACATACTAAAAATTTTGGATCATAGATTTGAGTAATCACTTTTTGATCCTCTCGATTAATGACAATTCCACAGTGAATTGTTTTTTGTCTTGCCTTTATATTAGTTATTGCTTCGGATTTTCACATGGTTTTTAAAGTCTTGACTTTTCAAATGTTACATTGTGTTAGACAGGAAATTTGAACTGTGCATTTAAAGAAGCACATTTTGATGCAATTGCTTTGCAACAATTTTATTGCTAATGACGCTTTCTCATTCACATTTTCACCAGTTACTGTTATGGATTTCTAATTAATTTCTTTGCTAAGCTACANTTTAAAAAATAGAAGACGTTAAAAATGTATTATAATTAAAGAAATGATTTTTTTTCAAGAGTTTTTGTGTTTTTTTAGTTTTTAGAAATCTCACTTAACTTTTTGAAATCTCAGCCAGTTTTAAGAAAGGGTGAGAAATTCTCACCCATTTTTTTTCTATGATGAAAACACTGCAAGCATATGTTAAAAGTCAAAGGAAATAAGAATGTTAATTTATAACGCTAAATTCCATAATTGTTAAAAGTGCTTATTTAATGTCTGCATGTGAAACCATAAATTATCTACAAATATAAATTGAGACAGAAAAGAATTTCATTATTTTTAGTCACTGTTAAAAAAAAAACTACGAAATAAACAGATATGTTGAAAAGAAATATGCAATTTTATTTAATGTTGTTGTTGTCTTATGCCATTGTCATATTGACAAGCCTATTTAAAGGCCAATTAAGGTGCCAGCTAACGACCTTTTTGACAAGATCTCAATGCCCTACCAACCAGGTTATCCTGGCAAATATTATTTAATAAAACTCATTAATTCAATTTTTCATGAGAGAAAAGATTTCCACATTGTTTTTAAAATCTTAATGTCTTAATACGACTTTATAACGTAATTTGAATTTCTAATCATGCATTTGATATTCCCTATTGATTTGCTTGATTAGCGACTATTACACCATAAAGCCATGTGGTTTGTTAAACAATATTTCTGTAGTCATTGCTACAGATTTGCATATCGTGTTTAAAATTTCAATGTTCTAACACAGTGATTCTCAACCACTGTGCCGCGGCACTTTTGTGTGCCACCAAATTCTTAAAATGTGCCTCCAAATATTAGAAGAGATACAATAAAAATTATATAATTTTTTATTACGAGCAAAGTTTAAATTAAAGAAAAGTGTACAGATATATAATATTACATATATATAATATATATATATATAATAAGAAGGAAGTGTTTGAATTGTCTTTGACGTGCAATTTTAAAAAATGTTAAAATATGTAGGAAATTTAATGACTATTAAAATAATTAACAAAGGGTAAAACAAGCTAAATATTAACTTTCCAACGGAAATAAAAGCTAATCATTAAAGTAAGCTATGCAGTTAATCGTTATAAAAGCAAATTAACAAAGGATAACTAACAAAAAAGTAAGCTAACAATTAATAATTAGCAAAAAAAAAACAAATTAACAAGAAATCACAAAAAATAATAATTAATGTAAAAAAAAACTAACAAATAACAATTATAGAAAACAAGCTAACAATTAACAACTAGCACGAAAAAAATAAATAACTGTTACTAACGAATAAAAAATTAATGGAAAGAAATAATTAATCCCTTAATAAACATGCTTTTGTAGTACATATTACTTTATTTCACATTCAAAATTATTATCACAGACTATTTAACACAGTGTATAGGTAAATAAACAACTTTTGAACCATTTTTTTTTCATTGTGTGCCGCCAAATTTCGAAATCGTTATTTCGAAAAGTGTGTTACCACACAAAAAAGGTTGAGAATCACTGTTCTAACACATCACTAAAACGTACAGAAAAGTTTGGATCACAGATTTGAGTAATCACTTTTTGATCCACTCGATGAAGGAGAATTCCACAGTGAATCTGCATTTTTTTTTGTTTTTTGGTCTTGCCTTTTTATTAGTTATTGCTTCGGATTTTTACATGGTTTATTAAACCTTGACTTTTCAAATTTTACATTGAGTTAGACAGGGAATTTGAACTGTGCATTTAAAGAAGCACATTTTGATGCAATTGCTTTGCAACAATTTTATTGCTAATGACGCTTTCTCATTCACATTTTCAACAGTTACTGTTATGGATTTCTAATTAATTTCTTTGCTTAGCAACAATTTTATTGCTAATGACGCTTTCTCATTCACATTTTCAACAATTACTGTTATGGATTTCTAATTAATTTCTTTTCTAAGATAATACTATTATGATCCTTAAATTTGAATCACGCAGTTAAATAATCATTTTAGGACATGCTATATTAGTGACAATTTCAGCTGAAATATGAAGTTTTCATCAAAATGTGAGAATTTTCAGTTTTTGAAACCAAATGCGAGAATTTTCGGCGATAGTAACCTTTTTACACGAGAAAAGAATAAAAACACATATTTTTTTGAGCATTGTAAATGCAAAACTTCAAATTTCGCTTCCGTGATATGCATTTTCTATATCATATAATAGCTGAAATTAGATAAAAATCATACGGAAACTGAAAGTTTCCTATTCCTAGTATAAAGATCTACTACTTAAAATGCAATTTCCTTATTGTTGTACAATTTTTTAGAGGTTAAAAGAACAATGTTAAACTTCGAGAGAATAACTCTATCGTTAGGGTATTAGATAAGGTTTGAAATATTTTTATAAATTTAAAAGCAAAATAAGTACAATATAATTTTGTACTTGATCAAATACTTGAAAGTTCTATGTATCATTTTTGAAAAAATTATGAATTCACAAAGAAAAAACATTCAAAAGAATTTATTATAGTCTTATTTAACAATGAAATATAAATCAATCTTCATATGCATTATCACTTTTCAATTGTATTAATTTAATATTTTATTTTATACCTAATTGAAATTAGCTAATTACCATGATAAATATTAACATAATTATAAAATGATGAGTACTCACTCGCTCAAGCACAATCATAGCATTAGCATAATCTCCATTAATGTAATAAGCTTCACCAACAGATACAAGAACATCGACATTATCTCTTAAAGGAGTCTAAAATTACAGATACATTTTTCTTTTAAAAATTATAAACAGCTAATTCGTTAATTTTAAAAATGAAGGGCTTGGGGCCTTCGGATATAATGATAAGTCACATTTTTAAACAGCTCAGGAGAGTGTTTTTTCTTTTTTCTCTCTTTCAAACAGTTCAAGAGAACATTTATTGTGTACATTGACACAATTTCAATGTACACAATAAATGTTTCATTATTATGTGCTGCCATTTAGAAGAAATGCTGTAAAACACCTAGCGAGAACAATACTAAGGAATGTTTGGAAAATATGTTGCTAATCATTACATTGCCCTAAGCATTCCAAATAATAATTATCCCAATTTAAATCACCATAATTTATCAACATTTGACTTCCATACATTGTCTTTACGCTTTTATTTTGCATATTAAAAGCTAAAGTCAAGATGATCCAAAAGTAGTAGGTTTCCAAATGATTGTTGTCAAATAACTATTGTATGAAATTTTCCAATAAAATATATGATGTAAAAAAGATTTAGGTTGGTTGAATACAAAGTTTAAAGGTTCAAAAAAAAATTGAAGTGACAAATGAAGAGGAAAAATTTATACTTTGGGACTTATATTAACAGGAAGAAGTTAAACATATTATGATGGGATGAAGAAACTGCTGAAACATCAAAACCCTTAGACAATTTTTTTTAAATGGTTTTAAAAGGATTGAATTATAAATTAAATAAAATATATAATTATATATTGAATGAAGATAAAATGATGTTTAGTATAATGTAACAAAATACTTTTTTCAGTAATAAGTCTCCAAATACTACCTCAGGGTTGTCACTCAACTCTGGAAAAAAAAAATTCCCTGTGTTTTCTCTATACATATTATACACAATGCATTAAGAGGAAACAACAATTACTGTGTGAACTATATTGGGCTAACTATATTTATATAAGTTTTAATTGCTGGAAAAACAGCTGAACATACTTAAATAATGCTATAGTAATTGAAAGAGTTTAGTATAGCTGAAATATCATGGTTAAATATTCCAAACTTTACACTTTGAGTGGTCACCCTTTTTTAAAAAACAAAAATATGAAACAAAATTCCCTGTATTTTCAGTGTTTGTAAAGAAAAAATCAAAATTCCCTGCATTTTCCAGGTTTTCTCTGTGGAGCGACAATCCTGTACCTGCTATTTTTGGAAGCTCCTGCTTAATAATTTACAACATTCAATAATATGTTAAACAGTTTCACTGTTTATATAAAAAAAAGCTTAATGTATTTGTACAGAAATATTATATATATAAATTATACATAGATAAATAAAGCTTTTATTTTTATAAAATAAATATGCCTACCTTAATTTCCAATTGTTTGAAAGCTGCGATTCCTTGAGAAAGCTCACGTGCATACAGATGAGAATGAACTTTGATCCATGTAGACAACCTTAAAAACATATTGCAAGATATTAATCACAAATAAACAAGCTTCAACAATTGCACACAAAATTACTACAATTAATTGAATTGTAAATAAATTACTAAACCACAAATCTCATAATTCTATAAATAATAAGATTTTAATTCCTTAATGGTTTTTTAAAAAAAAACAAACAAATTTAATTAGACTTTTTCGTATTTTTGTAATAAAGGATAAGAACACAGTTAAAAAAATTCTTTAATAAATTATGTTTTTATAATTATAATCAGTGTTCCTTTCGAAAAAAAATAAATAAATAAAACTTCTAAAAACACAATATAAACATTCCAGTGGTTTGAGGGTATGGCAATCAGCAAGGAAAGGCATTCCCTCAGAATTTGTTAGTTTCAAATCATTTATAGCCTTTTAACATATATATGCCTAAGTTAACAAAAAATTGACAGAAGTCAACATACAAATTCCACCTCATTCCAAATTGAAGCATAGGGCTTCAATCATAGCTTTCCATCTCACTAAATTTGTGGTCAGATATTTTGCCTCTGTACATATTTTTCCTATTGTTTTCAATTTGTTTACAATCATTCCTCGCCAAGTATTTTTTAGGTCTTTTTCTTTTCTACTGCCCTGTAGGTTCCAATCAAAAACTAGGTTTTTACAGGTTTATGTAGAACATGACCAATCCATTTCCATTTACACTTTTTAATTTCCAGATAAATCGGATTCCGTTTTGCTTTTCTAAGGATTTCTGCATTACAAGGCTTATAGAACCACTTTATATGCAAGATTCTTCTTTAACAGTTGTTAATAAATACTTGAAGTTTTTTCATGTTATTTTTATTGCAGTGCCGTGTCTGAGATCCATATAGCAGGACAGATTTAACAATAGTCATGGAAAATACATATATTGTAATTTTTATATATATTTCTGATAATGTTTACAAAATATCCAGGAATTCCATAGTATTTCAACAGCTTCCAGAATATTTCTGTGTAAGCCTTTTTCAAATCTGTAAAATTTTGAGCATAATGTTGATTGCCATTCAACAGATTGTTCAACTATAATCCTTAATGTTGCAGTGTGGTCAGCACATGATCTGAAACCTGCTTGCTCTGGCAAATGTCAAAGTAACATTTATGTTATTTATTTAGTGAATTCATTTGAGTAAGTAAAGTAGACACTTAAATAAATAATTTTTTATAAAGGGCGAAAAAAAAAAGGAAATTGAAAAGCCAAATAACTGCTGAACTAGTTAACTTTTTTTTTTCCCTCAAAAAATACTTTTTTAACTACTTATATGCTTTTTCTAATTTAATTTTAAGGTCAAATACTTCAATTAGAAAAAAAAAACTTGGGATTTTTTTGGAATAAATGTCATCATCATAGTTGGCCAGACAGCCCAATGTGAGCCAATGCCTTCCTCTGAAGATTTCTCCACGACGACTTCCAATTTATCTTTGATCTCCAATTTTTTTCATTAATTGCGAGAAAATCAGACTCTGAGTCAGCCCATCTCAACCGCAGCCTTCCCCGCTTTCTTTTTCCAGTGGGTCTAAAAAGCAGTATCTTTTTTATTATGTTGTCGTCACTCATTCGAATCACGTGGGCGATCCAATGCTTGTTACGAAATCCTTAGAAGAAAAATCCCGGATGACTTCATGGAAACAATTTGGAATAAATGTTTCCCCTTTAAAAATAATTTTTAAACAAATTTTTTTTACTTAATTCATAAAAATTAATATGTAATTGAACTAATCTAATAAATCAAAATAAAATTTCATATTTAAAATAAGTCCATGCTTGTTATAAAAATAAAAAAAAACTTAATTTGTGAAAAGATAAATTTTTTGAGTAACATAATTTGTGAAAGGTCAATTATTACAGTAAAATAATTTGTGAAGGTTTTATTAGTGGACCCAAATATTTCTTAAATAGACCCATGATAATTGACTTCAACATTAATAAAATTTTGAAGCATAAAAACAATGAAAAAAAAGCTAAATATAAGCTAAGAAGAACATGAAATGAAAAACGAAAATTTATTATTTGATCTGAAACCACCACGAATTTGTTACAAAAACAAACATAAAAACTAATATATGTGACTAGGTTCATTTAAAATGTCTGAACAGTACCCACCAGTCTATATTAGCAGCACTCACAGAACCGCTTAACATTAAAGAGACAACTTCTGCACCTTTACCACCTAAAGACAACAAACCCAGCGCAGCTTCGATTGCAAAAGGGCACTCTCTAAAAATGAAAGAAAAAAATTAATCAGTAAGCAAAACACTACATTAAAAATAGTTTTTTCTTTAATAAATAGAACAGTAAAGAACTAATTTCTCAGAAACCACAAAAACAGATATTATTCATAATATATACATAGTGTAATAAATAAATACTAAATGAAAATTAAGAAAAACAATAAGTTTTATTTACTGCGCATAAGCTGAAAGTAAATAGAACTCATAAAGTAAGTTCAAAATGTAGAGAAAACATGGAGAAAGTTACAGAACAATGAAAACAGGGTGCATAGCCAAATCTTTGAATCAAAAATAAGCACTTTTTAAAAACTTTTCAAGCACTTTACAAAAATTTTCAAGGACTCAAAAAATTCATATTCAATCAATGATATTATTGAAAAACAAAAACTTTTTATAAACAGTTTTAGCGTTAAAAAAAAAAAACCAAAAAGAAACAGACGTAAATCGAAACAATCAGTACTTCCCCACATCACCGAGTGAATTCAACTTGACTCTGAACTCAGAACAAAAGTACCCTTACCCCCTACGTCAAAAAAGTGTTAGAAGTAAAACAAAATAAACAAGAATAAAATTAAAATAAATAAAAAAGAAAATCATTTCATAAGGATCTGATATTCTCTATCTGAATTGGAGCACTCGGGTTTCGGTTTCAAGTGTGCGCGGATGCGCAAGTCATAACGTGGGTACAACATGAAGCCCGCGTGAATGATTACGTTGCATACTCCCCATTTTTCGTGAAACGCATGGGATCCACCAGATATCACTGAAGGGAAAAAAAAATTATTCGGAAAAAAAGCACTTTTTAAAAACGCCAGCTGAAAAAAGCACATTTAAAAACGAAATCCCCCAAAAAGCACCTTTAAGTATTTTTTACAAACGCTACGCACCCTGATGGAGAAAGTTACAGAACAATGGAGAAAAAAAATCCCTAAAACAAAAGATATTAGCTCATACAATTATATTTTATTTGTTGTAAAATTTTTTTTAGTACTCCTCACACTATTGTATTGATATATTTTGCTTTGGCTATATTGAGGCAATATTAGAAAGCGCTCCCTTTTGTGGATATAATCCTGTGATCTAACGAAAAGATTATATCTTTTTTTTTTCACGGATTCTCCTCCCCCCTATTTTTTTTCATTGTTCTGTAATTTTTTCCATGTTTTCTCTACATTTTGAACTTATATTATG
>NC_092212.1:79332869-79341684 GCF_043381705.1 Parasteatoda tepidariorum | reverse complement strand
ATAATATACTCATCTTGAATCATTCCCTCACTTCAGCGTCATTCCCTCACTTTATACACTAGTGAGGGAATGGCGAATTCAATAAAATTAAAAAATAGCAGTTAGGCCTAATTAATTTCTGAAATCAATCACATACAATTATATTCATACAAGAAAGCAACATATAATTATCCACTTTCTCGATGAAGTTGTATTTTATTTTATTCTAAAAAAAGACATGAGGGAATGACAAATGCAAAAAATTGTACCTGGTTTGATTCATTCAAATTTATTCCACAGCAAAGCTTCTTTAAGTTGAAGATGGAAACATACTGCAATTTTGTTCTATGATGCCAGTTGTTAACTGCTAAAGTTTTAATTAAAATATTTTTATTCTAAGAGGATTGCAAGTGATAAGAACATTGTTGTGAGGGAATGATGCGAAACACTAGGGACAAAGTTTAAAATAGTGCTGTGTTAATATTTTTATCAGAAATTTAATTTAAAATTGATTTTTTGAATTCTATATTTCAATATTCTGAAATAAAAAACACGAATTTGTAATTTTTTTTTTTTTAATTTTAGAAACAATTTTTTCTTTTTTTAAATCAACAGTGGGGACAAGTGAGGGAATGACATATTGGTATATTTCAATTACCTAAAATAAATAAAAAATAAAAATTGATAATTTTATTTTTATTCTTTTGTTAGCCTGCATTCTAAAGGACACTTTCCCTGAAATTTTTTTTTTCGTAAGTTGTACAACAAACATAAAATGTACTGGGGACATGAAAATGATTGTTTTTGTGAGAATGGCCCATATAGCGTAATAAATAAATACAAAAAGAAAATTGAGAAAAACAATAAGTTTTATTTACTGCGCATAAGCTGAAAGTAAATAGAACTTATAAAATAAGTTCAAAATGTAGAGAAAACATGGAGAAAATTACAGAACAAAAAAAAAAAGAAGGGGAGGGGGAATGCAAAAAAAAAATTCCGTAAAACAAAAGATATTAGCTCATACAATAATATTTTATTTGTTGTAAAAATTTTTTTAGTACTCCTCACACTATTGTATTGATATATTTTGCTTTGGTTACATTGATGCAATATTAGAAACACTCTTTTGTGGATATAATCGTGTGATCTAATGAAAAGATTATATCTTTTCTTTACGGATCCCCCCCCTTTTCTCCCTTGTTCTGTAATTTTTTCCATGTTTTCTCTACATTTTGAACTTATATAAAATTAGATTTACCTATAGAATAGAATTACTGATCTTTTATTCCAGACAATATCTTTCAAAATAATCAGGAAAATAGTAATGTATTGAATTTTTTATGGATAAGCTGATACATTACATTAAAATAACTTATTTCTAACCCTAAAACCCAACTTTAGATGGCTTGTCAGAGCTTCAATTATTGTACATACTCCTAATTATTTCAGACTTGAAATAACGTTTATGATAAGCATTTAATTAAACTATTTGATAAATTTCCTTATTTAGAAAGATTAGGCAAAATATGCCATTGCATCTTTTGATTTTACAGAATTAAACAATCAAAACATTTTGCAAGTAAATAGTAGCTTTTACAATAAAATTGAATGTGAAAATTTCCTGAACGTAATACACTCACAAAATCACGAATACCAAGAATTCCATAGAGTAGGTCATTTATTGTTTCAACATTGTTTTGATTTCTAGATAAAAAAAATTCCGTACTGTATTTAAAAGAGAGAAAAAGAAACATTACTTTAAAACCTCTTTATAACTTGTGATTGCAGATCGTTCTGTACCATTTTGGTGATGTAGTTTAGCTAATGCCATATTAACACATGGAGTTCTCTGTTTGGCTGATATGCTTTCTAACTATGTAAAAAACATTGAAATTAACAAAATTAATAGAATAATTCTTTACAAAATTAATGTATACCATATACCAAGTAAACAAAATATCATACTATTCCTATGGCTTGAGAAAACTGTTTCTGATTAACAAGACACAGGTGAGCTTTATATTTCACATCAACCTCTGATGTCACCTCCTAAAAGTTTTAACATAGATGATAATTTTTCAAAAATTATACAAAATGTAATTATTTATCAATTATGGAAGATTGCAAAATAATAAAATTTAATAGTAGTTAATCTTAATACAATAGACTAACACCAGAAATTAACAGTTATATTAGTCTATTAGGTGTTAATTTATAGCATTATAACAGCTTTCAATACATTTAATTTTGGAAGTTAAAGCATAGTAAATAACTTAATATGTACAATGATTTTCTAAAAAAGATGATAGAATCATTTAAATTACATTGTACTATTACTTACAATCAAATATCAGTTGATATTAATTTTTTTAAAGCTATTTTTTGAAAAACAGGTTTTGGACACTTTAATTTTGGACAGTAAATGAACTCAAATGTCTGGTCTGAAAGCAGTTCAGAATATTCCAAACTTTAATAAAAATATACAGTTCTTTAATTTCTTTTAGAATATTTTAGTATAATTTTAGAAATTTTTTTCTTTAAATTGAAATTTTGATCCTATAGAATTTTTCTTTTTTGGAATATTTTTTTATTATAAAGAGTAGTCTTAAAATAATTAAGTCTAAAAGGTTTATTAATTAAACATATTACATTTATTAAAAAGCCTTCTTGCAACAGTCAGTTATGATTCAGGAGAAGCATGGAAGCTAAGGCTCTACAAGTCAATGACAAATGGCATTATTGTGGCAATTCGGTCAAACAAGACCGTCTATACTTCCCACACCAGCTGGTATGTACCAATTTTATTTTATAACCTGAATTGAAGTACAAACTCAACTTCGAGTGTCTAACTATCAATATTCAACTCCGTAGCCTTATGATTTGGAACTCAAACCAAAAGACAAGACAGTTCCTAGATCAAGGATCGGGACAAACTAGCCTTCATGGAGGTTTTTTCGACAGAACTAACCCACATTTGTGTTACGTGGATAGAAAAAAAAAAAAAAAAACATGGTAAGCTCGACGATAAGAAGATTCTAACCTATGGGGTTGCCACTATGGGGTGGCAACCATGATTATGGTTGGTGAGATATGGGAGCAGAATTCGTATCAGTCAACTATCCCAGGGATTTGAAACTAAGTCACTGAACAAACGATTCGAAACAGAACGTTTTATCAACTGAGCCACTGCGGCTCAAGCTGGACCTCTTGATCTAAAGCTTGGTGCGCTTGAAGACGCCACCAGGGATAGAACCTCAGTTCTTCACAATGACTAAACCACCGAGCTATAGCGACTGCATTTAATTTTTTAGCATTTTACTATCTTACTAATACTGCATATTATATCATTATGAAAAATAATAAATTAAGAATAAGGAAACACAAA
Organism: Parasteatoda tepidariorum; assembly: GCF_043381705.1. Taxonomy (NCBI): domain Eukaryota; kingdom Metazoa; phylum Arthropoda; class Arachnida; order Araneae; family Theridiidae; genus Parasteatoda; species Parasteatoda tepidariorum. The sequence continues at coordinate 79,338,320 of NC_092212.1, read as the reverse complement.
TTCAGAAAAATGTAGAAGGGTTTAGAGATAAAAAGTAATAAATAAAATAGCTTCATTTACACTTACTCCTTGCGGAAAAACTTGGGTCTTCCCTTTAGTTTTAGCCAGAGATTTTTTTAGCTGAAGAGCTTTTTTAAACATGACCTAGTATCAAATAAAAACAAGCATAAATGTTAGGTGAATGTAAAATATTTATAAATAATAGAAATTAGGTATAACCCAAGGCAATCAGGGTTGGCAGGTTTTTGACATGTGACAGTTTTTGACAGTTTAAACCGTCACGTCAAAAACCTCACTGTCAAAAATGTCGAAAATGTCAAAAACCTATATTCATATGTGAAATTTAATTAATACATAAAATTTATATATTTTTTAAAGGATAGTGTTTCTAAATATGTTCTAGAAAAAATAAATTTTAAATTTTGAAGAAACACTTATATTTTGAATAGTAACCAAAATCTTGTACTTTTGAAAACTCACATCTTTCGTAATATTATGTATATTCATTTTCATGTGTTATTGAAAATCTGCAGTGATATTATTAGGAAATTTATTTATAACCAAATTTAGTGTATAGTATAGATTATACTAAAAATTAGACATTTTTAAAAATAAACATTAGCAGTTTTGTACATTAGACATCNCAATTTCTATTTAATTTGACAGAAAAAAGGGAATAATTAAAATTTCTAAACATTTAGCTTATATATTTATGGTAAAACAGATAACCAGTAACAAAGAAAGCTGTGATTTTCATTAGTAAAGTTATCTTTTAAAAAACATTCTTTTCAAATAATAACTTTTGTTTTTTTTCCATTAACTTCGCTTTATATCAGCATTTTTGTTATGACACGGCATTTTTCACAGAGCATTTCTAATGAACATTATTCTTTTCCTGTCACTTTCTGCTAAATACGACAAAGTGAAAAGAATACTGATTTTATTGTTAGATGAATTTTGCATTTTCAAATTAAGAGCGACTTTTGTTTTGGTTTCTCTCAAGCCTTTTATTTAAAAAAAAAAAAAACATATGTTTTCATAGACATTTTTAATATGACCCAGCAATTAAAAGGGTTTCTATTTCTTCTATTTAGGTTATTTTTCTATTCATTCCATAAAAGGTTTCTACATATTCTTTTCTTTCTCTCAGTTTTTCTTTAAAATACAGTAATTGGAAAATTGAGATAAGTTTTAAAGATGCTTTTTTTTCTTTCTAATTCTTCTTTTAGACTTGGCAATTTCAGGTTTTTTGCTTATTTATCTTTTTAGTTAGTTTTTTTTTATTTATCTTGAATATTGCTAATGGATAACTATTATAGTTTTTTTCCCCTCATCTCATACCAATAATATGTAATAATGTTTTGTTTAATTTTCAATAATGACTATTATATATAAAAATATATATATATATTATTTTTATATTTAAATAATTATTTATATGAAAAAAATAATATTTATTATTAATTTTTAAAAAAATTAAATGTTGCTATTCAGCTGAATATTCAGTATTCGGTTAAATCATTATTCGTTACATTTTTAGTATAAAGTATCTACTAATATTTACTTAATTAAGCAACACTAGAAATTTTTTTACAGACCCTTTAAATGATTACGTACCAAAACTTCCTGAAATTGAAAACAATGACACCGAATTATAGAAACAAATAACACCAAATTATAAAATTAAATATTACCTCTGCTTTTTTATATTCCTTCATGTTAAGAAGAGAATCCCCATAATAAACATAAGTTTGATACTTGGTTGAAAAAGTTAGCATGTCTGTACTACTTTCTGCAACAGTAAGCAGCATACTTGCCTGAAAAAATATTATAATTTTAAAAAAAACACTGCTATTACTGTAAATTAAAGCCCTGAATCAAAATAAAGGGTATAGTAGAAAAACAATTGAAGCGGAATTTTTAAAGTTTTTTCTTATTTATTTGAAGTTAAACTGGGAAATTTGTAGTCTATATTTCTATACTTAAAAACAAGCTACAATCAAATCAGAGTTCATATTTGATATCTGAAGACAAATAAGATTTCTATTATTAGACCAAAAAATCTGCAATGAAATCTTATAAGTAAAACATTATAAGTTCATACAGATTAATATCGATATAAAATCAGGGTCATTCCTATATATAGTTGGTTGCATTTTAAAGTGTTATGATATACTCATACCCTGATGCATTTATAAGTCAAACTCTTGAGCTTAAATAATTCTCAGCATTTTAAACAGGAGTCTTTTTATATAATGAAGATTTCCATATTGGTACCTGCACCAAAATATCTGCAAAGTTTTGGCAAGCCAGTAGCCAGCTAAACACTTAAAAAAATTACAAAAGATCAACTAAGGATATAACTCATAGTCAACTAAATTACCTCGTGGTACTTCACAAAGGAAAACTAACAAATTTTGTGAAATCAAAATATTAGAGCACTTTTTCAACTCTTAAGCAAAAATTTACTATTTTCCCCGGGGACACTTCGGCATCGTAATCTGTAGCACCAATTACAATCGGTGAGGGGTGAAATAGACTTTAAACTTGCACGTTTTTTTTAAAAATAAAAAAACATAAAGACGTTTTTCTGGAAGTGGCAACAGATATTTCCGTATTCTGATCTGTGGCAGAATAATAGCCAAATCTTGGCAGTTTTTGGGTAGTGACCTTTGATAAACTAAAATACAATATAACAGAAAGGGACCAACTCAAAACTCGTAGCCACCCCAGGTCAAACATCTACATGTTTTTTTTAAAAAAAATTTGCAAGTTTAAAATCTATTTGGCATCTTGGCAATTGTAGTTGGCGAGACAGATCAAGATCTGGGGGAAATATCCCCCGGAATACTCATGAAAATTATAAACACAAAAATGTTTAAGATAGACTTGTATTTTAATTTCATATATTTATAAAATAATTATTTATAATGCCATTGTTTTAATCCTCCACATATTTTCATTTTTGAACAAACTAGCAAAATTTACCAAAGCTGTCACGTTACTGTACAGTCCTTGATCGTACAAGATTTTTAACTGTTCAAACATAGCCATTTTAAAACAAATGAAAAAATTATACTAATATATGCGCTTTATATTTTATTCTGAAGTAACAGTTGAAAGTTAATTTAAAATATGAAAAGAAGGTTCCTCAAATCGTTAACGTCAAAAAATCCCTTTCAACTATTTGTTTGTATTTTGAATAGATTTGACGGTTATGATTGATAAATAGTAATTTTAGAAAATTACTGAACACTTTTTATTAACTCTTTTAAATAATTTTCAACATTAAACTAATATTTTTTATCAAGTGAAAACCACACATATTTCAACAAATGTATTTATGGATTAAAAAAATAATTTCTTTATCAAGTGTAATTAAAGCGTATAAACAAGAGCTTTAGTAAGTTTTATTTAACATTACCGTCCCGCGATTGTTGAGCGTTTTGTGTATCGATGTACGCTACTTTTTCAACAAGTGAAATTATTTTTGATTTTATTATTGTGAAGATTTAATTGTATTTATAAAATAATAACATGTCTGACGTAGATTCATCAGATGATGTTAGTCGTAAACGGATCAAATTATCCACTGAAGAGGAGCTTCAATCACCTGACGCTGTTGCTGAAGACTTGAGCGCACACACTAGAATAAACTCTTTCAGTGACTTTAAAATGCGTGAAGTTTTATTCGACAACAAAGAATCTAAATCTATATTTGTAGAGGGCTCATTCGATCCTGTTAGTGATAAAGCTGTTTTGCTACTTGAGAAGTCTTCTTTTGAAAAAGAAAATGTTGAAAGATTTCTGAAGTCTGCCGATCTAGCTTTAAATTTAAAGCCAAGTGTTGCCTCCGAACCGAATGAAGTAAATTATGCTTGCTATCCTAATGTTGAAAGAGGAGGTAAGATATGCTGTGCTCATTCTTTCATGTTGCCATTTAGCGACCTATATTATACAGCTTTAAACAAATTATCTTAATTTTAAATATTACATAAGCATAGTTTATTTTATTTTTATTTTATTACCGTCGTAGAACAGCCGACCCAATTTTATGGGTTTACGACTACTAATGTTCAACTTCGTAGCCTTGTAATTTTGAACCCAATTCAGAAGACAAGGGAACTCTTGGATCGAGTATTGGGAGAAATTTGCCTTTGTGGAGTACTTTTTGATGGAACTAACCTGCATTTGCGTTACGTGGAGTGGAAGACCACGAGAACCTCCCGCGGTTAGACTGACGGTAAGGGGACTCTAAACCATGATCCATCTACCACTGAGGATATTTCACGTCAGCACTGTGGTTGGTGCAAGCCAGATGCGGAATTCATATCTCCTGGGATTCGAATGCGGTTCTCCTCATTGGATGGCGAATGCTCTATCCTCTGAGCCATCGCCTCGCACATAAGGGTTCTTATGGAAATTTTAGACTCCTTTATTGTCAGCCAAGATGAAGAAAATCTGAAACTCCCGGGATATTTCCGTATTGTGATCTGTTGCGCCAACTACAATAGCCAAGGTGCCAAATAGATTTTAAATGTGCAAATTTTTTAAAATAGATGTGTAGATGTTTGCCCGAGGGTGACTACGAGTTATACCTTTTGAGTTAGTCCCTTTCTGTAATGTTTTTTTTTTTAGTTTCTCGCGGGCCACTGCCTGGAAGTTTCTAAGACTTGGCGATTATTCTGCCGCGGATCACGTTACGGAAATCTCCCCTAACTCCCTCCATGCTTAAAAATAATTACAATACCCCATTGAGTTTTACTTTAACAATTGTTAGAGTGCTCTAATTTTGGAATTAAATTCAAATGAAAGATGTAAAATTGCACACAAAAAAAATTTTAATTTCTTTCTTTTTTTCAAAATTTTAAGTAGAATATTTGGGAAGATTTCCGTATTGTGATCTGCAGCAGAATGATCGGCAAGTCTTGCAACTTTCAGACAGCTGTCTGCGAGAAATTAAAAGAGAAAAAAAAAGTCACAGAAGTGGACCAACTCAAGTCAGGGTTGGCAAGATTTTGCCACAGGTGGAAAAAACCATGGTAAATACCGGTAAAAACCGTCCTGGCAAAAACAGGTTTTTGCCAGCCAAATTGGCAAAAAGTGGCAAAAACCTATATTTTCCAAGATGAGAGGACAAAAACACATTTTTGATACAAAATTATTCCTAAAATTGAAATATATACTATAAATATAAATAATTACAAAAAAATTAACAAAATTATTATTCCATAATTAAATGATAATGTAATAATATATCATTTTAGTAGTTTAAAACATTATTGATTGGAAAATTTGTGATTATTCTTTTTTTTCCAGTGAAATGAACTTATTTTAAATTAATATAACTATAATTTAAAACATAAAATATCTATCAATATGTGTAGTTAATTATTGTACAAATAATAATTTTTTATAATAAATAATAATATTATACAAATAATAATATTT
>NC_092212.1:79255283-79332103 GCF_043381705.1 Parasteatoda tepidariorum | reverse complement strand
ATTGTTAGAATAATTTTTAAGTTTATAAATTAGCCTAGTATAAATATGGTGAGAAATTATAAGCCTAAAAAGGATACTAAGCTTCTAGAAAGCAAAAATAGTGAATTTCTTTTAATGATTGAAAATGAAAATTTCAGTGTGAGAGCTGCTGCCAGAGCTGTTGACATACCTTACTTAACTTTACACTCTCACTTAATGAAGTTACAAAATCCAGCAAAAGTAACCCATGTGGGAAATCTTTCTTATATTCCAGCAGAACATGAGAATGAGTTGGCTGCTTGGCTAAGATGTATCTCAGGGTGCAAAGATTTTGGAAAATTTACAGTGTTAATCTTTATTCTTGCTTTTTAAATAAATTGTTTTATTATCTGCTTAAACATATATTTTTGGTTTATTTGTTTGATCTTGATGTATTATTTGTTCATTACCATTGTATAATTATTTTTAAACACCCCCTTTACTATAAAAACTGCTGATCAGTAATTACTCCAGAAGTGATCAGGAATTACCCCAGAAATGGTCAAGAGAAGGGGTAATTCTTGATCACTAAAAATTTTAAATCTTTTAAATTCTAATTAAATTTTCAAAGAAAAGAAGGTAGCATAGGACTCATCTCATATAGCCTCAAACTTCCAGTAAATATTAAAATTCTATCTAGAATAGTTTTTTTACAAAATAGATGTTTGCATTTTTTGATTAGGAATTACCCGAGGTCACCCTCTAATTAAAACTTGTCGTTATCTCCGGACACCGTGGTAATAAGAGTTGGTGCCAACTATAAACAAGTACCCAGGGATAAGACTGGGCGACCGTGATATATTTTATGTCCTGACATATCATCTGTTAGACATCGCAATGCATTGTGCTATAACATATGTTCAAAAATTATTTCTTTTAAATCAAAAAAAATTTGTTTTTTTAATTTTTTAAAACTTTTTTAAAAATTAAATAAATAACAAAAACTTTGTTTTAATTTTCGGACAGTAAAAACAAAAAGATTTTTAGAATTTAAAATAATGATTAAAAGAACAAATAACTTATATAGATTGAGAAATTCTTAAAATATTATGTGAAAGTGACTAAGGAAACTAACAAAGTACACTTCAGTATCAAATGTTTTTTTAGCAACAAAATTTTTTTTTTAAATTAAGCGTTGCTTTCACAAAATAAAGATTTAAAAAAAAAAAAAAAGAGAGAGAGAAAGATTCAAAATAAATGTAGGCTTTGTTCAAATTATTATATTTAAGTGCATTAAGTAAATTTAAAATTTTTTTTTATTACGAAGTATAATTTACTTAAATATAAAAGGCAGCTATTAAATTGTACGACTTAAAATTAAAAAAGAAAGATTAAAAAAAACATGGCATGAAACCGTGACTTCTGATTCAATTGGTTCCTTGCCATTCAACATCATGAAACGAACATCGCTTTTGCAGCAAAACAAAATCAACGTCTTCGCAGCTAGAGGATATCAAAATAGTCTTTGTTAGCGCAGTAACAGTGTTAGCGTAGGCAAAGATCCTTGCATGTTAAATTGTTGTATATTGTTAAATTGGGAGTGTCTTCTTTTATCGGCCGTTTCAGATTTCTGATGCTCGCACGAAACTAAAGCTGCTATATTCCCATGGTGATGTATGCGTTAAATCAATGATTCTTGATACATTGATTTATTTCCCAGTCCTACCCTAGTGATAGGGGAATATCTTTTCAAAAATTCAAATTTATGCTTTATAATTAAGATTGAGGTTTAATATTGTTGCACGTACAGGGATCTGTTTAGGAGAAATTTGGGTCCGTTAACGGACCCTTCACAAAATATCTTTTCATAAAAACGGACCCTTTACAAAATATTTTAACTTAAAAACGGACCCTTCTCAAAATAATATATCTTTTAATGACCCTTCACAAATTTGTTTATCTTCATTATTGTTTTGTTAATCGAATAAATCCTTCCCGCGGGGAAAAAAAGGTAAGACGGTTCGAAACGAAATAAGTTTTCCAAGTTTCCCTAAGTAATTTTTTCACAATTTTACAAAAACAGGACCTTTCACAAAATGTCTGAACAGACCCCTGATGTATTTCATTTAGCAAGAGTCTTCGTAAATTAGAAATCATTCAATATATTCAGATACTTATTATTTTGAATGACCTTTTTCTGAATAAGATAATTATTTTGTTATATTTTTTTAGACATCATAGCTACAGTTATTTGTCCTGCGACTAACAAGCATATTGAAAAATATACTGAGCAACATATGTTTGTCGTCCATGAAACTCCAGATGCATACAAAACTGTTGTTCTGCCCTATATTGAATCTCAAAAATTTTCAATTCAAGTAAGTTTTAGGGTAATTGCTAAGTTAGTAAACTTTACTTTTCTTTGTTATTTGTCATTACATCTCAGCAGATCTTATCATATCGTAAGTTTTAGTAAATGTATAAAAACATTACTTATACCATATTTATTTAACAATATAATAAAATAATACTTTTGTTCCTTTTCCGCTATAAGATTATGCTATTAGATGGCTTCAAAGTAATTAGTTTTGCTGACCTTATGGTCCTTCAAATAAAACTTTTTTTTTTTTTTTTTTTAAATGAAAACCATGAAATTTAAAAATAACAGTGTGTGTGCAAAAATTAGTTGCATTGTTAAAAAGAAAACTTAATTAAATATGTATATAGTAAATGTATAACATTTTATTAAAGTTTCAGGATTGCATAATGTATTGATGTAAATATTGGAATATTTACTGTCCACATTTAATGACTTCCGAAATATATTCATATTTTAAAGGTAATCAATGCTCATTTATGAAGTTTTGATGATTTTTCTCACTACGGGGATAGAAATTTAAAAATTAGAATGAATGGTAACCTGGCACAGTAAATAAAAAATATTTCTAGTCCATTCCAAACTCATTTTCACTGGTCCGTTTATTTGTTTTGATTAGATTTTATTTTTATGACGTTAAATTAATTATTTAAAAAAATTACAATACAAAGAATGTATAATGCTCATAGTTATGAAGAAATATTATATTCTATAATCAAAACAGCTTAATGTTTTTTTACATCGATTGCTAGAATCGGACCACTGACAATTTGTTTTTTGGTAGCTCAATAAATTTTAGCAATTCCGACCAACAAATCAACATTAAATTTAATTGCATTCTTTATTTCTACATTCTTAAACAATTTTGCAAACAAAAATTTTTTGTTTCTCAAATAAAGCCTTTCTGTAAGAGCTCTGTAACATTCAGCGACCATCACCATCGTTTTGCCGTTGAGCCATGGTATTTTGGTTTATATTTTTATCATGCATTTCCTCATTTAAAAATTCTCAAATACTATGTTAGAAATTAATTAGTTTAATAAACTTTTAACTATTTATGTAACCCCTGTGACAGCTACATTGTTGCAGAACTTTACAAAACTTTTTTCTTTTGAAAAGTAAAATAATTTACTTTTCTTTTTTACAGAAATTTACACGTATTATTTGAATCGTGCATTTAGATAATAATTTTTTGACGCATTCAATTTACATGAATAGTATCGTAAATCAATGTAATGTTTCTATTGTACTTTCAGCAGTTATTGATATTGATTTCACGTGGTTTTTAGACATCCTGATGTATTTCAAACAGTATGGGAAATTCGAATCGTGCATTTGAGTATTTATTTTTTTGGGCAATAATTATGTAGAATTTTTGGAAATTATTGCTATTGAATTCTCCATAGTTTTTAAATCCGATTATTTTTATCAGATATTATTTATTACAACAATCTAATCTCGAAAAGAAACACAGGTTTGAGGAGTCCAATTTACGTGATTTCATCATAGATATATTTTTTTTGTTGCAATTATTATTACGGATTTCGTGATATTTAAGAATTTTTTTATTGTGATGATTATTTACAAAATGCGAAAAAGTAAATAATATTTTTCGTTTACCCCCCAACAAAATGCGAGAATATCACCCCAGGGCTCTGCCCAGGCCAAATTTACTACCTTTTAGCGGTACCTTCACAAATTCAACTTAAGGAAAATTTCACAAAATACTTTTTCTTAAAATTTTATTTTTGTATCCCGTAAGAAACGATAAATCCATATTTTTACCACATTTTTGTGTTGATATAATTTTTAATTTTCACAAATTATGTTAAATTTTCACAAAATAGGTACCTTACAGAAGAACCTAGGCAGACCCCTGCACCCATAATATTAAAATAAAAACTTTTACGTGTTCAATTAAGAAAATAATTTATTTTTTTTGATAACACAGCATATTTGTTATTTTAAATTAGTAACATATACGTTTGTTAGTATTAAAAGTATCTTGCTGAAAGATATAAGTGCTAGAGAGTGTAGTCGCAGGTAGCTCAAAAAAATACATGCCACAGGGTATGTAACATGATTGTCTAATTTTTCATCAAAGAATTTTAGCTGTATTTATTTAGTCGTTAATACTTTGATTGTTAATGTTTATTTTTTCTTTTCAGTGGGTTTATAATATTTTAGAGCATAAAAGTGAATCTGAGAGGATAACGTTTGAAGATTCTGACAAAGATCTGGGATTTATATTGATTCCAGACTTAAAATGGAACGATGTCAAGAAGGGTTCTATTTATCTCCTTGCTATGTGTCATACAAAAAACATTAAGTCTCTAAGAGATCTCACTGTATCTCATCTTCCATTGTTGAACAACATTAAGACTAAAGGATTAGTAAGTGTAATTTCGTGTCATAATAAATTTTGTTTTGTGAAATCAACTACATAGTTCGTAGCGTTTTTAAAAAGTGCTTAAATGTGCTTATTTTCGTTTTTTAAAAGCCCTTAAAAGTGCTTTTTTCATAGGGTGTTTCTAAAAAGTGCTTAATTTTCCCTTTTCAAAAATAAGATTTTCAAATAGTTAATGTCGATTTTCGCCATGTATTATTAAAAACCGTGTTTCTTACATTGTTCTATTCAACTTTTTCACAATTCATTCAACTACAATCTATTTCGGTGTGCCGGTGGTCATTCGCTTGTGAAAGCGCCAATCATTTTACATGCTTTATGAAATACTTGTGAGTCTGCATGTGTGTCTACTGAGCTGGGTTCAGTGAGATTATTGAAGCCAAGCTCGCCAGCCATTGGCGTTTTGCGAATTAAGTCAAGTAGGTGCTTCTTCTGTTTGACTAGAGAGCACCGCAAGAGTGAAGTATGTTTTAACTCGGGACCTCACTAATAGATGGCACTAATAGATGGCACCACTATTTATTCATAAGGCCAATTTCTCAATTTAGTCTCCCTTATAAGGATCTGATCCCTATATCCATGGTACTGCTCAGCGACCGAACACAAGACTTTTGATTCTACAGATTTTACGAAAATGTTTATCACATCTTCTTGATGTTAGCAGTGTCAAGACTTGAACCCCGATCCCTCCAGAGAGGATAATTATATTGAATATCAAATGTTATGTTAATTTCATTATATTTGATCACTTAGGTAAAACATATACATTTATTTTTTAGAACAGTTGCTGAAATGACTTCTAAAAGAAAACCTTTTTATTATTATTAGAAAAAATGTCAGTGTTAATATGTATATACAGTGTACTCCCGATTATCCGGGTTAATCACCGGGACAGGTCGCACGGACAATCGAAAAACACGGATAATCCGAAAACTCCTTTTATTAAAGAAAAATTCAATATCAGTACAAAAAATATAAAAATTACTGACATTTGCATGCATAACATCAAACTAGGAATTTTCCTTNCGGAAAACCAAAAAACCGGAACGAAATTCGATAAATTTTCCCGCTATTTTAAAAAAAAAGAATTTTTTTTCCTCGTAAGATTCTAGGATTTTTCGTTCTTTTTTGAAAGATGTTTACCTTACCATCATTTTGGTAATAATCATTAGTGTATTACTTCATCGTTTTTTCTTCTTTTTAAGATTATTTCCAATTTTTCTTTTTTTTAGTTGGTTTTAACAATAAAAGAAACGGCTTTTTCTTAGCGATTCAGAAAACCGGAAAAATCAGTTATCCGGAATATCGATGGTCCCGATCGTTCCGGATAATCGGTTCCCTACTGTATATATATTGAAAGTTAACATTCAGTTTCTATAAGTGGATCTAATATTTTCTAAAATTCTAAGTAGATAATCTAAGTGTAAATAATGTCAAATATTTTGCGTGATGTTACAAATCTTTTTTTTTATTACAGGAGGCAATTTCAAAGAAATACAGCATTGTTCCTGAAAAACTTAGAATATACCTACATTATCAGCCATCCTATTATCATCTGCATGTTCATTTCACAAGTGCTGACACAGATGTGCCTGGAAATCAGTTTAATAGGGCTCATTTGTTAGACACTGTCATTAACAATATAGAACTAAGTGCCTCCTATTATCAAGATGTGACATTAACTTATTTGCTGAGAGAAAATGATCCTTTGCTTCAGAAAATGAAAGAAGCTGGTTTTGTTGATAAATAAAATGTCATATTTGGTCAAATTAAAATGTCGTATCATACATCTTTATAGAACTGGGTGATATATCGATATTTTTTGTGTATAATTTTTGTTTATATTCTCACGATCTATGAACGACTATAAACGTTCAAGGCCATAATGTTGTGAGTATTAACAATAATTATAAATTCACTGATGTAAAGATCATTATCGATAATGAAAAATATTAAATTTCATAATGTCACAATCATTATTGATAAAGATAAATAGAAAATTAGATAATATCTCACAAATTATTGATAATGATGATTATCAAATTGATGCATTTCATTTGGGTACAAATGTAAAAATATTGTAAATTATATAAATAGTAAAAATAAAACACTGGATTATAAATTTTCGAGAATATATTGCAACATTATAATTCCAGTATCACCCAGCATTAATCTCTTATTTTGTTTTTGATGCATATATCTATACAAGTGAACATGAGCTTCTGTATCCTTGCAAGGAAACAACATTGCGAAGAATAATTTCTTTTAGTAAATCGGTTTGATCGAGAAAAATTTATATGAGATTCTACTAATTAATTTTACTCAATTGAGCTGATTAATTTGTGATCTACTATGTTCTTGGTTAATCTGAACATTAAAGCTTTTGTTTGTAGAAAGCTTGACTATTGATGTATATTTTTTACGTTCTATTTTCTCTTAGAATGAATATCATAAAAACCACTTTAGAAATTTTTTTTTATATTTAGTTCTTAATCATGTAGTACAATTACTTATGAATCACAAAGTTTAAAGGAGCTTTTATTTATTAGAGATCTGATTTGTTGATTTCAAATGTGTGTTCATTTTAATTTTCTGAGTAATTGAATACCAACTTTTCTCCATTTAATTTTGGTAAAAAAATCATGGAAAAGAAAATAATTTTAAAAAGTTTTTTGTTTTAGTTATTTTTTTAGGTCCTCTGCTTAGTTAAAAATTGCTGCATCACCATCGCATAATTTTAAAAATATTTCCACATAGTATAGGGCTCTATTTATCCAAAATAAATAGTGTACAAATAATATATGATAGTAGAAATCTTCCCAATTTGTTGATTTAGTGTTTAATGCATCCTTTTAGCCTATCAATCAACTTACAATCTCCGTGGCGACATTGTCGCAGAACGTTCACGAGTTCTTGCAGAAAGATTTTTCATTGGGAAGTAAAAAACTTTTGTGCAGAAATTTTTGAAAGATATTATCTTTTCTTCAGAATTATATTCAAAAGATGCTTTTCTCGCATAGCGGAGTGAAAAAAAAAATGCCTGTGATTTTTATGCTTTCATTTGAGAATAATCTAAAACAAAGAGTAATGAAGTAAAAAAAAATTTTGTTTTCTTTTCTGCAAAAATTTTCGTTCAAATTTTTTTATGCAATTATTACTATTGATTTCCACATATTTTTTAAAATTCAATATTTTTAATACGATATTATTTATTGCAACTAAATCTCGAAATGAAAGCACGCATTTCGTACCCTTTTTTGAAGAGTCCGATTCGCGTGCTTTCTTCATTGATAAATTTTTTTTTTGGTAGTTACTGCTACTGCTTTCAGGATTTTTTAATTATTTTTTTTAATGTGATGATGATTTACAAAACGCGGAAAAGGAAATAATTAGTGTGTTTTGCTCCTACAAAATGCGAGAATATCGTCCATAATATTAGAATAAAAAAATATCACATGTTTAATTAAAAAATAAATTTTTTTGATCGAAAAGTTTTTTTTTTTTTTTTTAATTTTTTTTTTGAAGTTGATGCTTCTGTTACTTTAATTTAGTAACATGTATATTTGCTGTTTTTAAAAGTATCTTGTATAAAGATATTAGTATTAGAGAGGTGTGTCGTAGAAAGCTCGAAAAAATTCTGCCACAGTACTTACAATACGTTTTACTTATGCATAATATTACACTGTATCATTTTGTAATTCATGAAATCTGTTCTAATTATAACTGTTTTTAAACTCATACTAGTAATCAGGAAAAATATTAGAAATGATGTGCACTTCTTTCTAACTAATTGATGAAAAAACATTGTTGTCTGGCTATATTTATGATCTTTCTGGAATATATCATGTTGTATTTTTTTAAAAAAAATTTCATGTATAAATTTAAATGTCATCAATGTTTATTTTAAATGTTATGTTTGTTTTGGAAACTATTACCAGTATGCATTTGTATATATATTCTCATTTCAATAAATTTTCTCTGTATTTTGCTTGTGATTTCATGAATGTCAACGTTATATAATTTGTTATTTATGTGGCTCAAACTATGCTGATTATCTGAATCTATCTCTGATAATTATGTTGTTATCATGACTCACAGTTAATAGAAATAATTGTATTGAAAACGTTAAGCATTCTGGCGCATATGCTACTACTAATCTAGGTATGAAATTTTAAATGGGTTTTTTTCATAAGGAATCAATTCTGTACTATATTATACATTTGTACTTTACATCTGTTAGAATATATGATTGTCTCGTTTAATATATTTAATCTTTAAAATTGTGGTATAATTTAATTTTCTTGGGAAATTGCTCATTGTAAACAACATTAAAATTTTTGTAATTAGACATGGTTATTATTTTCTATTCTTTTTTATTATTTACAAATATTTAAAAAATGATTTATTTATAATAACTAAAATTTAATCAAAAGATTTATACGTTAAATGCCTCTATTAGTACGACAATGTCCTAATTTCAATGCTTTTATTATAAACGGACTTGCAAAAAAATAACAGTAATAATAAGTAAAGGAATATTTCATTTATGTGACAATTTTGTAGAATAAATAAAAAAAGATTATTCTTAAACATTATTTTAAAAAATTGGTCGACGGCCGGTTTCGTACCTGCAATTTTCGGGACGAGCAATTCGTTGCTTCCTACCACTTTACCCTACTTTTTTACCTGGCTACTAGATTTATAACAAGCTTTAAAAGTAATTTCTAATAGTTTGTCAAGGGAACCACATTATGTCCCATTGTCCTTCCCCCTAATCTGTCTGTAATTTTCTGATTATTAATAAATTTGTTAATTTATTGACAATCAGAAAATTACATAATAATCAGATTATTCTAAAGCAGAACAATCTGCTATTGATGAAGGTCTAGGAAATATTCTTGAGAATGATCTGGAGATAACATACATTTGTCACATCCCGTTTTACAGGGAGGAGACCTTCACACACCATCCATCCACAGATCATAATTTTGACCTGAACCAGAACGCGATCAATCTGCGATACATTATCTCCAGAAGTATTAATTTGTTAAGAGGACTTTGTGACCCCGACAGATTTAGCATGCACCAGTCACCATTTTGAACACGGAGTCTCCGGTCGGCGTGGATTGTGCCGGTATATGCCTATCAATTATAAGCATGATTTTGTAGTGTTTCTCAGTACTAATTTATTTTTTATTTTCGTCTTTTATATCCTCCGTGTGTAAAATGGGTATTTAGCTAGTATAGAGTTAAAAATTGTTGCTTAAATAAAAAAAGTTATATGTATTTTTGTTGTTTGGGGGATTTAGGGATATTAAGTGTGTGAAATTTAGAGATATCCGCATCAGCCTTGAGGGCACCTCGGATGAAGATGTCTTAAACTTAGCCTCTATTAAGTGGAATTTTTGTGGCCCTTGAAGTTTTAGAAATGCAAAATATTTAATACCAATATTAAATTTATACCAAGCTGAGGCTTGGTATTAAATGAGCACAATCACCAGTAAAATCCAAATATTTATAAATAAAAGTATCAGAAGAGTTTTGAACTTAAAATTATTTTATAAAGTATAAAAATAAGCACTGTATAGTAGATTCAGAGAAAAGCCAGTTGCTTGAATTAAGATTGTTCGATTGGTCATGAATATAGGAGTTATTGCTTCCTACATACATGACCAATCTACTACTATTCATGTACTTTAGAGATAGATTGGCATGGAAAAGCCTAAATATTTAAAATGAGAAAGGTTTTGAATTATATTCCCTAAACCAAAGTGAGCAGGGTGAGGATAAGATAATTAAATTATAAATCAAAGGTATTGTTGAAATTGAATAAATAGCTTTGCCGAAATGTGGGTGAGGAGCAAAACTTTTAAGGAAAGAAAGGTATTAAGAAGAAATTTAAATTTGATCTCTCATATTTGTAATTTTAATGCGACAAGCTTTTCTGTTGGAGATTTCATTGTGTATACCATATTATAATAGATATTTTACTCTTTGGGTGTGGAGATGCGTATGTCCCACGCAGCTCCATCATCTCTTTTCCGATATCCGCTCTGCTTTGGACCATATCTAGGTTTGTCTTATTTGCATGTCAATGTAAGCTAAAAGCAACTTATGATCTTTAGACATTAAAGGTAAATGAAGTGTTATTTGTTTTGATTTCGAATGTTGCCTCGTTTTCCGTTTATCGCAATACAATTTATTTGCTTAATTATAGAAAAAAATGGTTGAAGTTCAAAAGAAATGTGTGGACTTTAAATTCAAGGTTGGTGACAGTGCTATTGAGAGAACATTATTCATCAAGCAACATGATGGATCTGATAGTGTTAAGCCAAATGATAGAACTTTGTTCATCGTAAACATACCCCAATTTTTGACTAAAAAGTGCTTAGAATCTCTATTTAATAGTTATGGACCGATCGAAAATGTATATATTCAATCAAAGCCATCAAGTGGTGTTGTAGTTCTAGGCTCTAAATACTTTTCTCAACAAGAAAAAACAGTTGGGCCAAAAGTTGGATACAT
The DNA here is from genome assembly GCF_043381705.1 of Parasteatoda tepidariorum. Taxonomy (NCBI): domain Eukaryota; kingdom Metazoa; phylum Arthropoda; class Arachnida; order Araneae; family Theridiidae; genus Parasteatoda; species Parasteatoda tepidariorum. The sequence goes on along the minus strand of NC_092212.1, from coordinate 79,320,836 downwards.
TGTTTTCAAGCGTGGTGTTAGTCTAAAAAAAGCCTTAAAAGTAAAAGGTGATGTTATAGTTATTCCAAAAGCATTTACAGCTGGGAAAAGTAAATGGATTAAAGAATACAATTCTCACTTTGTTGATGCTAAAGAATTGCAGGAGGAAATCGAGAGTTTCATGGGCGAATTCGATGAAAAGATTGAGGAAGAAAAAGAGAAAGACAAAGAAATAGAAGGTGTTGCGGACGAAGAAGGATGGGTTACTGTCACAAAACAGAGTAAAAAACCTAAAATCAAGCGAAATGAAGTTACAAGTCAAAAATTATTAGAGAAGCAAAAACGAGCTCAAACCAAACAGACTCTGGTAAATTTCTATAAATGTCAAATCCGAAATGCGAAGATGGATGAAATCTTGGAATTAAGGAAAAAGTTTGATGCCGATAAGAAACGTTTAGCCTTAATGAAAGCTGGTAGAAAATTTAAACCTATGTAATATCCTATATATGAGATTACACGTAAAAACAATTTTTTTTATGTTGTAATAAATTTCTTTGTTCACGGATTTCCAAATATTTTATTATTCACTCTTTAATATTAATACCCAATAATATCTTGACATATTTTTAAAAATTTTTTTTGCCAATTTTGCGTTAGTTATGTACAACCAATTTCAGCTTTTTTTAAAGAAATGAATGGTATTGGTCCTCGTTAAACTGTTCTACCATAAAGTGTTTGACTTCGCGTGCAGGCCGTCCGGCTACTGAGGCAGGGGTGTCACCCCCTTCGCAGAGGATCAAAATTGTGATGGCATGTCTTCGGATCATCCTCGGGGATGTTTCCCACATTGTTGCCAATAGCCAGAGCCGGATTATACCTTTTGTAGGCCCTAGGCATAGCCGTTTTTGGGCCCTCCCCTCTTTCCAAAATATATGCTAAAATTCAACCCCTCCTTTCAAAATATATGCTAAATATATTCAAAATACATGCTAAAAGTAATATATTAGATCATCATAAGATTCTGCAAAATAATTTATTACCGAAAAATATTATATTTTTATTTGTATCTTCATAATTTTGTGCAAAATACACTTGTTTTTAAAGCTAAATTATTTTTGTCAACAAATTTTTTTCTCCCAAGTTTTTCGTAGGCCCTAGGCACGTGCCTATAGGTTAATCTGGCCCTGCCAATAGCCCATTGAGCAGCCCTAGTGCGACGTAAATGAACAACAACAACAAAGAAATGAATGTCCCCCTGAAAAAAAATTTTTTATGCCTGGCTAATGGAAAGTACCATTTTTGTTTTTTTTAAATTCTTATTAAAATTTAAGTAAATGCAGTGAATGTCGCAGTTTTCATTTCATTGATCTAAATCACGATGTAAAAATAAATATTTGTTTTTAGAAATTAATTTTTTTGTAATAAAATATTTTTTGTTAACTACATAGATTAATTTATGTGTTTTTCAACATCTATATGTTACCTTAACACTTTAATAACTTCAAAGATTGCAAATATTGAATTTTAGCTTCTATATTTTTATTAATACTTCAAAGACGGCTAAAAATAGAAATGTAAAATTTTTTCTATATCTCCTAGAATTGTCTAAAATTTAAATTTTTTTCCTCATAAGCCATTTTTTGGGTTGTTCTAAATAGAGAAATCATAAAAATAATAATTTATTTCTTAGTCTATAAGTCTAATGAGAATTCACTGGAAAACGGTTATGTTTACAATAATTTTTATTTTATATCTGTCGATGAACAGCTGACCCAAATTTGGGTTTATGACTAGGTACTAGGTTCAGCTCCTGAGCCTTGTAAATTTGAACCAATCCAGAAGACAAGGAAACTCGTGGATTAGTATCTCCCAGAGGTATTGATTTGTTATGGGAACATTAGGGGCTTTGCGACTCGACAGATTTTTAATGTGCATGAGTCACAATTTACTACATGGGGAATCTTCGGCCGGTGGGGATTGAACTCACGAACTCTTGGACATGGGCCCAGTGCCCTACAAACCAAGCTATCCCGGTCTTATGTTTACAATGTTGAAAATTATTGGTGGTCCAGCACCAAGAAATCCTCTTTTAGACTAATATGAAATACTAATCACTTGTCCGTGGGACCATCAATGTGCCTGCTGTTAATTGATAATACAATGGCAGCAAGATCATTCTATTAATATAGTATGTTACGTTATATTATGTCTATAAGTTAGGTTGTAAACTTTATAGTCTTATGTTATTATGCAAGTTAGGTTGTAATGGAATAATTTGACGTAGCATTTCTGCAATATATCTTATTTGAATTTTTTTTTTTCATTTTTAAGATTTATGAGCATTTTTTTCCTTTCCTTCTAACTCGGTGATACATTGATTAANGAATTTTGGAAAAAATTTAGTCTTCCGCCATTTTGAAAAAGACATGAAAACAGCTATGACAAGTGTTGAGAAAAAAAGTGAGTTCTTTATAATAAGTTGTTTAAAGTTATCTCTAGTTTTCGCTGTTAATGAATTACCAAACTCCCTCATCGACAATTTAGAGCAATTTGTAAAAGTTTAAGTCTGTGAAAACTAATCTGGAAGACCTGACAAAGAGTATGAACATGGAAATAACTTCAACGAACTTCACTATTCCATAACAGAAATAAGTGAAGAACCTATGCTGGCAGATGTAGAGGATAGGAAAGTGTGTGCACAATGCTACAAATTTAATTAGTGATTCCAAATAGTTCAGCATCTGTTGCAAGGTCAATAGCAGCCTCAAAACCGAATTAAAACAAAATATCGTAACAGATTGACTGATAAGCATTTGAGCAAACCTAATGAGAATAACTGATGAAAAAGTAGATATAGAACATTTTCCATATGATAATGCAGCAAAAATATTCAATGGTTTAGAAATTAAAAATTCATTATAATTAAAGAAATATTTTTTTCCAAGTCTATTCGTGTTTTTTTAATTTTTAGAAATCTCACTTAACTTTTTGAAATCTCACCCAGTTCTTGAGAAAGGGTGAGAAATTCTCTCCCATTTTTTTTCTGTAATGAAAACACTGATTATTTAATATTGATGTTTTTTTTCTGAATTTTATTTAGATAATAGTTACAATATTAAACATTTATTTATTTAGTTTCCAAGTCCAGTTTAATATTTTATTCAGTTGTTAAATCTATCCTATGCTTAGTAGTTTTATTCAAAGTTAACTAATAAATGTTTAAAGCAAAAAAAATTATTTTATGTGATGTTTCATGGTCATATTTAACATTAAATTTTGAGTGGACCACTGATATTGTTAGTGGATGAGTACATAATGATACTTACTGGTCCAAGGAACAGCATCTTTTTTTTAAAAATAATTTCTAACACTGGATTAGCTATCTTCTGTGGTTATAGAAAAAATATTGTTTTAAATCATATTGATTAAAATGAAGATCAGTGCTTTTATAGTGAAATTTTAAGCATGAAACAAAAGAAATGAAATAAAACTGTCATAAATTTTTAAGGGCCCAGGATAGCACAGTTGGTAGGACGTTAAGTTTGTGCTCGTAAGATCAGAAGTTCGAATCCTGTCGGCCAAAGAATCCCTGTGCATTAAATGGTGACTGGTGCACGTTAAATCTGTCGTGGACACAAAGTCCTCTAAGTGGGGATATTGAATTGGAGATTAATCGTTCAGGTCAAAATTACGATCTGTGGATGAATGAATGGGTCCTCCCTGTAAAATAGGTTGTGACGTGTGCATAGTTTAAGGTCATAGATTGCCGCAATTAAAAATACGAAACGAACCCTCTGCCTAAAATCTTCTTGGTTCTCCACAGCAGTCTTGCTGGTATTGGCAAGTGGCATAAGTATATAACAATTTTATGAAAGACGCATGTACAAAAACATATTTTTATAACATTTCAAAGATAAATTACTAAAATATGCTAACAAAACAAACACAATCTTTTCGGCTCAGCCCATCGGATCAAGGCCCAGAGGTCGACCAAAGCGGAGATGGGCCGACTGCGTGGAAAGAGACTTTTCAGTCTTAAAAGTCTCCAACTGGAAGACAACTGCCAGGCAGAGGCAGGCCTGGAGGAAGTTGATTGAGAAGGCAAGGGCCCACCCGGGGCTGTCGTGCCATTGAGGAAGGAAGGAAAGACACCTTCTATCATCTATTAGAATGTGTTAAGAATTTTACTTTTAACAATATATAATGTAATTAACAGTATTTAATTGAATCAATATTGAAGGATTCAAGTATATATCTTATTCAAATTTTTCTACCTACATCAAGCTAATTAAATTAAATTTACGAATATACATTATGCTTCTTAAAAATTTTCTATTATTAAAGGATTAATAACTTAAAAAATCTTTTAATACTTAGCTATCATATAAAACAATTATAAAGATATTGTATTTTGATTACAATGTTAGAATTAATATGGCTATGTTTAATACTTATGAATAATAATTTAAAAACATCTAATATTCTACATTTCATATTTTTTAATGCTACCAACTACAAGAGGGAGGAGGAGAGTAAAACTTAAAATTCTCAGTAAAATTATTCGCCAAGAATAGATATACAAAAATAAAGATTGTACTAGAAATGTGTTGGTGCAACTAAACTATCCAGAAATAGATTTTTTGTTTTAAAAAAATTAACATTTATTTAAATAAATATTGTATACTACATTTATGCCACAAATCAATATCTATATAAGACTGTTCTGAGTCTGATCTAGATTTCTACAAATCATTTCTATTTTATTAATTTAGTTGAGCTTTTTAATATTTTATACTTTCTAAATGTTTAGAAATCTATTTTCCAATTTCTTTGTTTTGGGTTTTTACCCTTTTTCTTATCCTCCAAGTTTTGTTCCATTATCTTGTTCCCCATCCCTATTGGTCAATACATTTTCCTTGTTTGTTATTTGTTTTGTATCTCTGTGTTTCAAAACTGGAGAAACTGTTTCATTATATTACCAGGGGTGATTGTGAGCCCAACTAAAAAATCCTGAAAATTTCTCCAATAAAATCATTAATTACATATTGCAAAAATTTAACGTCTTTATAAATTTAAATCATTGATAACTTCAAAACATGAAATTCTAAATAAATTATATGCAGCATAATTTAAATGAATAATTATGCATAAGTTTACATTTATCTCTAATCACATTCATTATTATACTTGAAAAAATATTTACAAATGAAAGAGATTCCAAGTCTAAATAAAACATAAATTTTTTTTTAATACATAAATGTGATCAATAATTTCTTGAAATTTTTGGACCTCGGATTTCCGGAAACTTCTGGATCACGTTTACCGAAAAATCCGGACTTTTTCCAGAGCACAATCATCTCTGTATTACTGAAGTGATTGCAGATTTATTTGACATTATTTGTGCTCTTTTTGAACTATTTCACAAATGCTCATTTTGTATGTAAAACAAGATATAGTTAAAATTATCTATAATTTTTTCGGCATCTCAACAAAACTATTATAAATTAAGTGTATTTGTAACATTTAAATAACTTTTTATACATCTTGTTTTATGATGCAGAATGAAAATTTTGTAGAATACATTGTAATATTCTAGATCTTTTTTTAAAAACTTGAAGAAAAATAATTGCTAACTTTTATTTTAAAATTTCAGAATTATAGCCAACAAGTCTTTTAACACTCAGATGGCACATAATTTCAAGTCTCAAGAAAATAAAAAAATTACAATAGTTACTCAATAATCATGCAATCCCTGAAATTTAAGTGTTGCTGTCCTTGTATTTATCTATCCAGCAGGGACGTGTTATCGAGATTCTTTTATAGTCAAGTTTCTTATCAATCATAAAATGCTACTTAAAAACACCATCAATCATCAATGTCTAGACACATAACCAAACTTTTTTATCCAATCAAACTAGAGAATATTTGCAAAATTTAGTGGTTTACTGAAAAATCCAGTAACATTGGCAGCTATGATATTTTATGTTACAATTTTTTATTTATTTGTAGTGGATTTAAATTACTTACATTTACAAATCAATTCAACTTTTAATAGAAGAATGTTAGTTAAAAATGAAGGATAAAAATATCATAACTACAAATATTATGAGTTTACAACTTTTATTTTTGCAGGTGTTCAAAATTTAGGATCAAGGGTGATTGTGAGCCCAAGTCAAAATTCCGGAAAATTTCCCGTTTTTTTTTTTTTTAAAAATTTAAATTGAAAAATTAGAAAAAAATTTAAACAAGATTATTTTCCTTTTTCTCAATATTTCTTAGTTTACTTAAAATATATTTAAAATTTTACACATACCTATGATGACCTGGAGAAGTAATTAAAATTTACAAATATGTCTTTCTTTCTTGAGTTTATGATTATTACAACTATTTACTGATAAAAAATGACTATTAATCATGAATATAAGCTTATAAAGTATCTCTCTGGCTCTCCCTTACAAACAAATAAAATAAACTGTGTTTTCAAGTTCCACCTTTAAAAATTTGATCTCCGGAAACTTCCGGATCACTGTTAACGAAAAATCCGGAAATCCGGATTTTTTCAGGAGCACAATCAGCCCTGTAGGATAATGTCTAACATAGATTATCAGGTATACCGAAATTTTTTTTGCAGATACAGGACATCCCAGCAAGAATAAAGTCAGAAATCAAAAATTTTAATAAATTTAAATTTTGAAAATATAAAATAAGAGAGCGAAAGTTATGCAGTAACTCAATTGACTAACAAAGGTACATGTTATACTAACAGTTCTTTCTTAACTATTTTGATCTTGATTTCCATATGTGCAATTTATAATTGTTTTCTAAAAAAATTAGGAGTTTTAGTTGTGACATTATTCTAATCGGATTGCCATATTATGCATTATTTACTTTCTTTATTTGTATCCATATTATAAAATTAATTTAATCCACATCATTACCTTAAATTAAACCTGGTTTTAATAAGTGCCATAATATATTCATTTATTCACATAAATCAAATCATTTTAATAATGCAACAAACATGTTTTGCTTTTAGCAATTTAGTAAAAATTTGTTTATTTATTTTTCACAAAGATTATTAACTTTACTATTATTGAAAATTAACTAAGAACTTGTCATGATCTTTATATATATATATAAAAAAAAAAACACATACATTATTTACAAAGCACATGAAAGCAAAAACATATAAAATAAATAACTAAATTCTGAATTAATAAAGTTGTAATCATTCTCTTAAATAATTGGACTTTGATTTCATAAAGTGAGTGAACTTTGTTTATGCTGTATTATGAAACTAGTTTTTTTAATTATTATTTTTGCTTTAAAATTCTTACTGGGAAACAATATTTTTTTAATTGATATTAATATCTTAAAATATAGTACTTATTATCTAAACTCAAAATAACCTCAGTCCTTATGATTGGAATAAAATATTCACAGACAACAAAATAAAAATGCAATATAGTGTTTTTTTTAAAAACTATTGTTAAAATTTATGAATTTTAACTAACGTTGATAACATTATTATCATTAAGAAGCAACTGAGAACTTGACATGTATAAAAAACATAAAAATATTTACAACACATACAACAAACAAACAAAAACGTATACAGATGAATGATGATTGGTTCAGGTGATATTGCCTTTATGGGTATTCTAACTTGCTAATAATTTCACGGGCTCTGGCAAGCATAGGTTCATTTTCACCAGGATTTTCAAGCAAGCCATGTAAATGACCAATGTAAATGTCGAGTGTTTCAGGTGTCGGAAGTTCATTTGTATCTGGAAAAAAATGAGAAAAAAAATGAAATTATAAATAAAATTTTATAAAGATTATTATTAGAATGTGAGCTATAATATTGATAGGTCGAATAATGATCTAAACTTTTTTTGTATAAAAATAAATTTTTGTAACTCTTTGTAAAAGTAAATATTTGATATATAAAACTTTTTTGTACATATCAAATAAAAGCTTTTTAAATAAAAATTAAAGTACAGTCGAACTCGTTTATAATGAGCTCGGATTTAACGAGAACTCGGATTTACCGAGGGAAACAAGAATACTTGGTTGGATCAATGTTAAGTCTATGGAACAGAAGTCGCTTTTAACGAGAAAGACGCGGCTTTAGCGAGCAATATTTTTCTGTCTTGCAATCTTTTTTCCTCATCTTTGTAGTCTTTCTGTCTTATCCTTTTTTCAAAATTATAAGAAATGCGCGCGAAATAAAAAAAAACAACGAACTGAAACTTAATTGCCCTTATCGCTCTAATCTAAAACATGGGAAAAGTCACGTGAGAGTAGGCGGTGACGTATCGATTTCGTGCCTTATCGTTCATGACGTATGGTCGTGACGTCATTAGTAAGTAAGAATTAATTTAGTAAGCAAGAAAAGTATTTAATTAAATTAATTAATGTAAATAAAGTAAGTAAGTATTAATTAAATTTTAAGTAAACTCAATCATTTGACCTCCAAAGCCACCCCCCCCTCTTCTGGTTGCACGCCTGCCTTAAGGACCCGTTTATTACGAGCACTCGGATTTAACGAGTGCAATGTTACGGTCCCTTTGTGCTCGTTATAAACGAGTTCGACTGTATAGCTATTATAACAAAACATACTCAAACCTGCTAAAAATTGGAGAAATAAAATAACGGAGATTTTACTAGCGACATTTTTTAGGCTATGAGTAAAGTTTTGATTCATCATGCCTAATCATAAGTTAGAAAGAAAAATTCAAAATTGGAAATAATATAAGCACTTACATTTAGTGAAGTAAAAAATATGTACATAATCTTAACCTAACAGAGATTTTTTTAAAGCCATTATTTATAATTACTCAAACTATAAACACTCAACATATTGCAGTACTGGCAATAGCACAATCTGTTGAAGAATAAGAGAGAATCTTTGCCATCAGCAAATATTTCATCACCAACATATTTTTTAAAAATTTCTTGAACAAATACGGAGAAATTTGAGAATATACGAGTAAACAGGAGATAGTTGTAAAATACAGGAGTCTTTGTTAAAAAATAGGAGACTTGGCAGGTATGCATACTTACATCAAGAAAAGAGCTCAATAAACATATTCTATATTACTAATAAATTAAATAAAATAATGAAATCGGAATTTTATCTATAAATGGGAAAGTCAATCTGCAACAATTAAAAACTTTTTATTTAAAAAAAGCAGCTGTTAAAAACACAATATTTCAATACAAAATTAAATTTTAATCACCAACTTTTCTTTCTTACCGAACTGATATATTTATTCAAGATTTTTCTTTCTATATTACATTTAATCAACACATATATAATTTTTTTTTAAAATCAGAAAGGCATGGTTTTTCGTATTGTTAATGTCAAACATTAGATTTTGAGAGCAACAAAATATCTCTAAATTAGAATATAATAAATTTTTTTTGCTGAATTTAGGAATTTTTGCAGGAAAAATTATAATGGATAAAACTTTTTAACTTTAATCTCAATAAATGAATGTTGTGACCGACCATATTCCTACTATTTAAAAAATCTAGTTTATCATTGATGGTTGGTAGTAATAAATAATAATTAATTGAAAGGATAGGGATAATCTACTGATTAAGTCACATTTCACCCCTAATTGACGCTTATACACAAATTTTTTCCTTAGTATTGTTTGCAGATAGGTAGTTTAATAATTTCCAGAATTTTCACTACAAAACAGCACTAATTTCAAAAACATCTTGTTGACTACATGATAAATCTTGCTGCTTTCTACTAAAAGCACTTTCCTGATTGATTTGAAAACATGGCTCCCTATCATATTGCTCCATGCCTTAAATTATAGCCTTTAGAGATAAAAAAAGAGATTTCTTACTTGGCAGAGGAAAGTCAGCAAAGCTGTTTAGTAGCATGTTGCGCAAACTATCCAAGTGCTGTTTCAGCCCTATATTATTACTGTGTTGTTGAGCATTTTCAACCTCAAGTTTATCGATTGCAGACTTCATATTCTCAATATGTTTGGTCAGAATAGCGTTTTGCTCTTCATATTCAGTGTTTGATTTACGCAGCTGTCGTAATTCAGCTTCTCTGGCTGTAAAGAATTAAAAAAAAAAAAAAAAAAAAAAAAAAAAAAAAAAAAACATTAATATGAACTATATAAAAATAGCAAAATAAATAAATTTGAAAACATTCACATGTTTTTGATAAATTAAAAAAAACTATAATCTTGAAATACTTTGAATAAGATTTAAATTAAAATTCTTGATACTGATTTCAAAATGGTATAGTTTGTACATTTCATAAAATACTTAAAAATATAGTTTATTTTTGCTTTTAATATTTATTGGAATTTTTTGCAATTGTTTTTTAAGTTTTATTCTACTATTATCATAGGAAGTTTTAGTTTCAATATACAGTCAGACCTCTATTTAACGAACTTCCCTTTTACGAATTTCTCTATTTTGCGAATTTTTTTCGAGAAACCAAGAATATTTTGGAAATTTCTTCTTTGAGATCCCCTTTCCCTATTTCCGTAAAATTTCAGAGCATTTTAAACTTGTCAACGCATTTTATGGGGGAAATGCCCTTTGAATTGATTTTTGAAGCCCCTTAACTTTTAGAGAAAGCAGTTAGATCCCTTTCCCTTTTTGTTTGCATTTCAAGCGAAAAACTCAGACAAATTTAACAGATTTTATCAGAAGCAATTAAATTTAAGAACGCATGTGGTAATGTATGTTTAATATTACCTTTATAATAAATGCAGATATAATTTTATGCATAAATTTAGCTTCTTTTAGTTTAAAATATATGTAGCATGATGTGTAACACTGTATAATGTTTTGCTCTATTCTTGCTTTCCATGCAGATTTCTTTTATGGTTAAGATTTTTAAAATATATAGTAGATACTACTTAGCAAGATAAACGTGTATTAATTGCTATTTCAATTATGTCTAGTTTATGAATTTAAAACATGTTTTATGTCGCTTAAGTATTTCAAAAGGTGACTTTCTATCTAGCGAATTTTCTATGTGAAGAACTTATTATCGGGATTTAGCGACTTCGTTAAATGAAGGTCTGACTGTAGTTATTTTTCATAAAAGATCATTTTAAATAACATTGAAGTTACTTAAATTAACATCATAAAAGCAATAAAGCATGTACAACGAAGATTTCCAGTTTTAAACACATACAATCAAACCATAAAAAAAAAAATGAAATAAATACATAAAAAGGCCAAGAATACAAAAAAAGAAAAAAAAAGCAAATATAAGTTTTAAGCTACCAATAAGTCTTACAAACGCTAATGAGATATAATTTCTTACAAGTTTAATAATCACACAGTGTGTACCAGCTCAAAAAGATAATGTATTGCAGTAAAACCAACAATGAAAAAAAAAAAATATGTAACACACACATTGAGTTCTTATGCTATTTGCCGAGGATTATAAACAAACACATTTAATTTTATAAGCACAACACATTATACAAACACATTTTCAACAATATAGCTAACAAAATTTTTTTTCTTCTGTTTTATTAAAATTATCAATTTAATATAATCAGACAAATTTTTCATCACAATTCTCTACATATATGAATCATTTTTAAATATTTTATTTCTAAAATTAGTATAGTAAAATAAATTGTAAATCTAGTTGACATAAAATTATATAGATTGAATATAAATAATAATTGCTTAAACTGTCACACAACAATTTTCCATACAATAAAATTATTTATGTTACATTAACATCATAATTATCAAATGATTTCAACAATTCTTAATATTATACCCTCCACACATTAAAGAACACTTTAGTTTAGTATTTATTAGTATTATTATTTTAAATCAGAAAGTTAAACAAGTTTGAAAAATAAGTGAAAAGCAAAGGATAAGCAATTAAATAATCAATACAAAACATGATAAACAATATTTAGAAATTGTAACAGTCTTTGTATTAATCAATGATCCTCTTATGGTTTCAAATTTTTAAAATTCACTGCATCAGGTAATCACACATTAAATTGAAATTGGTAATATTTCAACTATTATTGAAACTCGTGCAAGTTTTTTATACTAGCTTTTACTACATATGAAGTAAGTCAAGTATACAAAAAGCACATGATTTTTATTTTACTGAGAGGTATTAACAGTCCATTCATTTAGTAGTTTCAAATTATAACATATTATGAAACATTCCTTTCATATCTTATTTATTTTTCTTTACAGCGAGATAGTTTTCAGCAATTGAGATTAACGTGTCACAAAAATATAACCTCAATTTGAATGAAATTGGTAGAATAGTTCTCAAGACATCAAATTTTAAAAGCGCAACTTTTTAAAATTGGATAACTTAGAAATTATTCGACTGATATCATATAAACTTTATTTCATTTGAAATTATTAATTTTAAAACAATGCAAAAATTAGTTTATCTTACAATTCAAAAGCTTTTAATTATTAAATAACAAATAATTACTAAAAAATAATTTTTACATGCAATTATATTTAGATTAAAAAAATTTCATAATTGTCTAAAAATTTTTTTATTCTCTTAAAAGGTTCTCAAGACATAGAGAAATATGCAAAAAGTGAAATTTAGAGGTTCTATCTTTTGACAGATATACTGACTAAATTATTGGATTTAATTTTTCCACATTGTAGCCGAACTACTATTCTGAGAGTCAAAATTAACCATAAAACCGGGTGTTTTATTCAAAGAAAGTTCCTTTTTTAGGCTGATTTCATAACTAAAAAAAATTGTCAGCTCTAGTTAATTAGAATATTAGGCCTAGTTAATTAGATAAGTTATCATTATGTAGTAAATTAGGTTACACCATTGAGCTATTAAGATCGAGCCATAGTATGTAAAAATTTTATCATTGGATCAAAAGATATTGAAGGTGTTAATTTTTTCTTGAGCACTGTATATTCCCTAGCAAATATACCTTGCCCTAAGTTGGGCTCAGTACGGGTCCTATATGAACATGCTCCGAGGGACCAATATTGGGATGTCTAGATTTCTTAATATTGGTCCTAGGTAGTGTCAGCCTCTGTAGGGCCAATATTGGCTAAATAATGATTGTAAAATATCGATTGAATCTGACAATTTCATGTAGGTCTGATATTGGTTTTAAAGTGACAGTAAAATATCGGGAGAATCGGACAATTTTACATAGGGTCCATATCGGAAAAATATCCGCCCTTTGAACCCTTATTGAGCTAAGATTTGCGAATATTGGTCTAGTGAGGGCCCAAGTTATTATGCTGCTAGGGTTAATTAACTATTATATTTACTTTTAAATATATCATTTTTAGAAAGAAAATTGCATAGAATTCAATTAATAGACATAAATCACATTTAATTCACTTTCCCTTATATTCATACATAACATACATGTGCAGAAAAAAAGTTAGTACTAAGTTAAATTACCTTTGTTATGATCAAGGAATTCTTCAGTGAAAATTGGAATATCAAACCCTGGTGCTTCACTATCATGATGAGCTTCGTTCATAGGCTACATGGAAACATTTAAAAAATAAATAAACAACCTGAATTCAGAAACATTGAAAAAAAGGAAAGAAAAACTTAGGATATAAAAATTTTTGCTATCTATAAGGTTACTCAAAGAGCCAATTTTTTAGGCCGTTAGTTGATATAAAATACAAACTTTATATGGCAGATTTCTAGTCATTTACAAATTAAATATAAAAAAGAAACCTTTAAACATCTAACAATTTGCTTATTATCTAAATCTAATCTAAGCTCTTTAATCTAATTTTATTTTTGATTCAAACAAGATAAATATGTTCTTGGACATAAATTATTGTACAGAAAACAGATTGTAAACTGTGTAAAATTTTTATATCATATTTTAACATATGCAAGGTTCCCACTTAATTTTAAAATAATTGACATGTCTAATTATAATCCATAAAGCAATTGTAACTAAATCATTTTGAATAGATTAAAATTTCTTATAGATATTACTTTGAACCCAATTGGATACTTATTGTTAAAATGAAATCATATTTTTCCAAAATCAAATCGAATCAGCGCCTTGTCCATGTGAGAACCATTAATATGTTATAGAAAATTTAAGTGCAGCATTTGTCTGTACTTTATTTTTTAGGAAACTAAAGATTAAAATTAAATAAAATATTTGTGCATAAAATTTTCATGGAAAATTATTAAAAAATACATCAAAACAAAAGACAGTGGATATAATGTTTTAAAAATTATGCTCTATATTAATTTTTGAAATATTAAAGATAAATGACACACAACTAAAGAGTAAAAATATTTCTTTTTTAAAAAAAGGTAAAAAAAATATTAACATTAAAAACATTAACATTTAAAAATGAAGCAAAATTTGTTTGAAATAATGAAGAATATAAACAGGGAGTGATGTAAGCAAACACATTTGTTTATTATCAATCAACTTTTGTTTAATTCTTACAGATTGTTGTTCCATATAGGGTAATCCAGGCTTCAGAAATCTAGGATCTTCCATCTGTCAGCATGCAATAAGATTTTTTAACATTAGCACTAATGGCTTTTAAACCACATGTTTCATTTTCATATGATTAAACTTCAATTAGCAAAAAAAATTACATATGAAACCTCAGAAATTTTAAAAAACATTTAACATTGCAATATATAATGGTAAATGTACATAATAGTGAAGAGAAAACAACTAATAAAATATTTTATTGCATCTTGAGATTCGACACAGTTAATTTGTTAGCAATGTCAGAAAATTATGAAAAACTAGTTATTCATCCTTCATATTTTGTTTTCTCATCAGTTTTTCTACCTTTCGTTTTCACATCAGACATAGTTTATAGTACTGTTTAATTTTCTTAATTTAAGTGCATAAGATTTTTTTTTTAATCTGAAGTTTAGTCCAGTACAAACAAGTTGGATCCATGCGTCACTAAATGCAAATTAAATTGCAATAATCAAATTTTCATGAAAGCTGTTGTTTAAATGTGTCTAAGAACTTAAATAAAGCAAGCTAAAAGCAGTTTAAGATTTATAAACATTTTATGTGTAAAAGTAACTGCACAATTACAGCTAAATCTTTATAATCAGATTAACAAATAATATTTTAAACAATTAATATACAGACATCAAAAATAAACTATGATCAAAATATATAATTTTTTACAATAAAGACAATTTAACTTTATTATTATTTTCACGAAATATATTTTTGCATTATTTTAGATACTCTGATTAAAAAATGAATTAAAACAATTTTCAATGGAAGAAAAGGAAATATGGACATAAAAATAGTTATGGACTTATAATTTAAACAGAAAGCTATATTTTGTAGTTACACAATGGTTAATTTGCCATAAATACTTTTTGAAAAATATTACAAGAAATTATTTTATTGCATGAGAAATGGAAATAGGCACTAAAATATAGAAACATTTTTAAAATACGGCAAATTTTTAGTTCACCTATGCTTATTTTTTGTTGTAAAAAAGAGAAAGTGTGTTCTTACTCAAACAACAAGATTTAACCACTGACTTTTTTAAAAATTAGTTTTTAAATATTAATCACAAAATATTATAATAGAGGAAAAAATTATAACAAACAAAAAGATCTATATAATAAATGATTTAAAAGAAAGATAAATTATAAGTTTCCCGAATTTCCACAAAATAATGTTTCAGTACATTTAAATGAAGCTGTAAATTTTTTTTCTTCAAAACATTTAATCTCTGGTATAAGAATTTTTTAAAAATGATTTTCCTACCTCAACATTTGACGATGTATAATAAGAACCATCTCCATCTTCATATTCTAAAGAAAAAAAAGGAGTATATTTATAAAATGTTTCAGAAATGTATGTTTTTTTGCCTGATTTTATAATTTAATAATATTATCTGACAAATTAACATATTTAAGGTTGATTTGCCTCAAAACATTTAGATTGTATGTACATGAAAATCGATCATTACATCAAAAATAATTAAGATATTCAATATTGAGTTCAAAAATTAATACAATGCTTTTTCTCTTCTTTTACACACTGAAAGACACTTTCTTTTGCACAGCAAAAATAAATAAATAAATAAAATAAAATAAAAACAGAAAATATATAAAAGCCTAGTAAATAAAGAAATATCTTATGTTAAGTAAACAAAAAAAGAATAGTGCAGACGTAAAAATTTTACAAAATCTGGTAAAAATAGAAAAATATTATACAAACCTTTTCGCTTTTTCTCTTGCTGTTTCTTGAAAATTTTATAAGCCTCTGTTTGTTGATACTGTTCTAATTCTTTCATATAACGTTCTTTATCTTTTTCTGCTTCTTCAAGATATTTCTAAAAAATAAATTGACAAGTCTTACATACAAGTTTAAACAAGCTCAAATGCCTTAATTTAATTAAAATAAGATGATTTACATATAAATATAAAATTATATAAAAATATTAATTATATAAATTTTTTTTGGTTTATAACATTAGTAAGTTGATGTATACAGAACATTTGTAACTCATTATCTCATAGAGTCGACATTGGTACTTTCGTAGGACAGATGTTGGTCTATTCTTGTTCAGTGTATGATTAGCAAGTTT
The DNA here is from genome assembly GCF_043381705.1 of Parasteatoda tepidariorum. Taxonomy (NCBI): domain Eukaryota; kingdom Metazoa; phylum Arthropoda; class Arachnida; order Araneae; family Theridiidae; genus Parasteatoda; species Parasteatoda tepidariorum. The sequence continues at coordinate 79,304,273 of NC_092212.1, read as the reverse complement.
TTTTTTTTTTGGTTAATGGCGGGCACTTGGGTCTATTTCCCATTGGCCTCAGAAATACCAAAATTGCTACTCTCTTATTGTTACCCAATGAGCATGGCTAAGCCAAGGCGGTGGAGTAGCATTGCCCATGTCATACAACCACAAACCCGTAATGATTAGCAAGTGATATATGACTTCGTCAACAAGTTTTGAAACTAAATTAAGAAACCATCTAAAGGATTGAAGATAATTTAAGACACTTTCCTTAATATTCATAAAAGAAAAGAAAAAAAAAACAATCTTAAATTGAACTTTCTCTGTAGAAAAATTTATAAACAAAACCACCAAATGATGGATCTCATGATATATATTTACAAAATTTCCATAACTAAGATACTAAAATGCTCATAATACTAGGTTTAACAACTTAAACAATATTAGAAATTTAGTTTTCCATTCCAGAGTTGCCACTCTAATCTGGAAAAAAAAATTCCCTGTGTTTTCCCTGTAGATATTATACAAAATATATTAAGAGGAAACACACTATCACTGCACTTTTGTGTGACCTATATTGAACTAACTATACTAAATTTAATTACCGGAGAAACTTAGAGAAAAAAGGTACAGCTGAACATATTTAAAACAAATAATGCTAGAGTAAATTAAATAGTTTAGTACAGCTGAAATATCATCTTTAAATATGCCATAGATTGGGCTTTGAGTGGTCACCATTTTTTAAAAGATGAAAATAAGAAACAAAATTCCCTGTATTTTTCCAGTTTGTAAAGAAAAACTAAACAATTCCCTGTTATTTCAGGTGATTTTTAAATTCCCTGTTCTCCCTGTGGAGTGGCAATAATTCATATAAGGAAATTGACTCTCAATTTAACTATCTTTGCAGTGGATTTATATACAAAAGCATTGACGGATGAATTTTTCATGTTAGGTAAAATGTCTAAAACTTTTTAAATATTGTTATTGTCCATAAGCTGCAAGTAAATAAGTTCAAAATGTAGAGAAAACATGGAAAAAATAACAGAACAATGAAAAAAGGGAAAAATAATAATCATAAAAATAATAAAAATCTGGAAATCAAAAGATATGATCTTATTAAGAAATATTAAGATTATATTTCCCCCCCTAATTTTTATTATATTATTTTCTTTTCTTCTGTAATTTTCCCCATGTTTTCTCTATATTTTGAGCACTACTACTGAAAAAAAACTCACAAGAGGTTCAAATAGTTGGGAGTTTTTAAGGAGCCTAAATAATGTTATGTCATGTATTTTTTTAAAGTATCGTGTTGATCATCAAACATACGTTGAGCTTATTGTGAGTGACAGTGAACTTTTTAATTTATATAAAGTTATCATTAGTCTACTATTTACTGTAGCTGTATTACAAACTTTATAACCTTAGGCAAAAAATAAATAAATAAAATACAACAAATTATTTAATTTTAACCTACCTGTTTTTCTGACACTCCTAACTTACTCCAATCACATGCAAGTATTTTAGTGACCTCAGAGAAACTGGCACCTGGATTTTCACCCCTGACCTTTTCTCGATTTTCATTTAAATATCGCACATATCCGGTAAGAGGCTGCTTAGGTGCATTCATATCCCTTGGGCCACGCCTTCGTTTTCTACCTTTTGGCCAGCCACCCCTTCGTTTCTATGAAAAAATAACATTTTTTTTTTAATTAAAAGCATCAAACATTTTTGTTAAAACAATTTGATAGCAAGGCAAATCCAATAAAAATTTTTTTAAGAGAGGCATTATACAGTAAATTCTAGACGAATAACAAATACTTAGCCAACACTTTGCCATAAGGGCATTCCATAATACAAAGGACAACATAATAAAAAATAAATATTCAATAGCATTAAAGCAAAAAACGTGAATAAAGCCCAAATGGACATGCTATAGTTTCAGTTCCATAAACAAGAACCTTCCTCATTGTCTAAATCCTAAATGGAGGTAGAAAAGTATAAACATGAAAAGTAAAGTAGAAAAGTGAAGATATGTGTAAAGTGGTTTAACAACTAGGAACAGAATTTACTTTTCTACCTTCATTTCACATTTAGACACTTAGGAAGGTTCTTGTTAATGGAACTGAAACTATAGCATGTCCATTTATGTACTTTCATTTGTGCTTTATTTCCGTTGCATTTTGCTTTAGTCTACATAGAATAACCTATACTTTTTTTGGATATTTAACAGCCTCTCCCCATTTTCAAATTTCTTAGTTTTTTTATTAACTATTTTATGTATATTTTTTTAAAATATAGTTCGTATTTGAAACATCAGTTTTAAAAAAATAACATCAGCCACAAGAGCTTTTTTTATATGTCATTTCATGTTTACTTTCAATGTTTCCTGTTAATTTGATGTTTTTTTTAAACTAAATTTCAAAACAAATAGATATCAAATAAAATAATTGCATATAGAAGGAGGATAATTTTTTACATAAAAATATGTTTTACTTCATGTCCTTCTTATGTAACATAAGCCATATTTTATATTTTTATTCTAAATAAAATATTTAGAACTTTCATCTTTGATATGCATAATAATATTAGGCTACTGAATGCATAATATTAGGCTAGTGAAATTTTTTAATTAAATAATAATTTTTAAATATCTTGTAAAGAAAATAAAACTAATTAATTTATATTTTAATTTATTTAATATTTTTTATATGCATAATAATATTAGGCTATTAGAAATCATCCCATATAATTTTAAAAATAAGATATAATACTAAATTTAAAGATAGTCGCCACGGAATTGGCCATAAGTGAAGATTTATCTTTGTCCAAAGCTAAATATTTCAGTACAAAATATTTCATTTTTGTAAAAAAAAAAAAGAAAAAAAAAGACAAATTTTTTTGATTAAATAATTTTTAAAGATTTTGTAAAATAGATTTTAAGTAATTTTGTACCATTTTATATTTATACTTAATGTGTGCATTTATTTAAACCTGGATGAAACTTATTCAAATCGATCTTTGGTCTTCTACCAATCGCTCAACAAATAGACTTCATGCTTATTTTTATATTTTCTTAGTTTATGTCAAACAATTTAGAGTAACTTAAGAGGAATAATCTTAAGTTTTCATTAAAATATTGGCACATGATAAAATTTAACATTTGTAATTTTTGAAGATGTTAAAGTGTTAATATAATATCTGCACTATCTAAAACTGCAAAAACTTATATCGAGCATTTCGACTTAAGAATATAATTTTAATTGTATTAGTATACTAAGTAGTTAAAAATTATAAGGCAATGTTTAATTGCTGTGCAATGCTTTCTCAAAAACAAAAGTTAGCATACACGTCCTGTCCTGTATGAAAAACAATTTCATTATCTACAATTTTGAAAAAACATCATATTTTATAACTTTAAACATATTTTGACAGGCTATGATTATTGTCCCACCTATATGTGTTATTTAAATGCAAAGTTTTTAAAGCATTGTCCTAAAATCATTACTATGGATGAATCCTCAAGCGGATGCCAATCACACATAACCTCTTTACAATAAAATTTCATAAAACTGAAATTATCTATCACAGAAATATATTTACTTCAACTAGGTTAGAATCTTGATCAGTATTCATTGACATGTTGCTTTCAGTTGGATTAATATCTAAAAGGAGGGGAAAAAATAGGGAAATAACAATTAAAGGATTATCATATATAATATTCAATGTAAAATTCAATTTTTGTTAAAAAAATATGCACAGTGAAAATAAAAACCTGAAAAAGCTGTGAATTATTTTCACATTTCGCATAAAATAATTATTATTGCCAAGAATCACTCATTTAATTTAAGAGTGCGCAAAAATTTCGTATTTTGAAAAAATTACAGATTTGAGATGAAACTCTACCAGCTAAAGCATGGCATTAATTGATTATTCAAAAGTGAAATTTGGAATTTATGGATCATAATACTATTCTATGAAAAATGAGATCAACATTTTAAAATCTATGTGAAAATCCCAAACCGTTGAAATGGTGATCGACAAAACCGCATGAACTATAAAATTGTCACAAATCGAGCAATCAAATAGTAATTCTACAAACGCGCGATTCGAAATTTCCTGTGTATGATAATGAAGCATAAAAAAAACTATGAAAATCAGTAACCATTCTCGCTGAAAACGCGAGATTGCAGGTAAATCGTGAATAATTGAGTGCAAAATGCATGATTTGAAATTTGTCGATCAAAATAATATATTAAAACAATCAAATTTTAAAAACGAAGTGGAAATCTGCTTTAATAGCTACCGAAAAAAAAAATCAGCAAAACCATGCGGGTTTAGTGTAAAATCTTCGCTAATATAGTAGACTGGAAATGATTACTAGTTGAAATGCGTGACTCGGAATTTGCATCGAGATTTTAAAAACCATGTGGAAATCTATAACAAAATCTTTCAAATTAGTGCAATTACGTGGAATCATTCGTTGTTTATTGAAATTGGTGTTAATTATAGGCTATTTATCACTCTTAATAGAATTAGGATGTTTCGATATTTGCTTACCTTATAGACCTATTATCAGGAAAAATCTATTTTCCGGATTGGATTCAGGATATGGGACTTTCATTTGTATTTTAAATTAACTTAATGGTTCATTTAGCTTTGTTTATGTGGATTTCACTTCATCTTATAACTAAAAAATGTGAGGTAGAGAAAATTAATTAAAATATAAAAGATATAATGATGCGAGACTTAAAAAATATATTCAATATTTACAAAATTTAAATAGATTATATCAATGCGCTAAATCTTATTTCAAATAGAAAATTTAAATTTTCCAGCTCTTAGTTTTATTAAACATTTCAGAGATATTGTCCTTTATTCAACAAAAAGAGGATATTTCCGTATCGTGATCTGTCGCGCCAACTACAATCGCCAAGGTGCCAAATAGATCTTAAACTTGCAAATTTTTTAACAAAAATACATGCAGATGTTATAACTAAGAGTTATACCTTTCGAGTTGGTCCCTTCCTGTGATGATTTTTTTTAAAGTTTCTTGCGGGCCACTGCCCCGAAGTTTCCAAGACTTGGTGATAATTCTGCCACAGATCACGATACAGAAGTCCCCCCCCCAAAAATATAAGTAGATAGATAATATTTATAAATCTTCCATTTTTTACCTTTAAAATACCTTGTTTTCTAAAAATTATTTATTTTGAATTTTTTGGTTAACGCTTTCACAGAATTGCCCACATACTAATCAAGAAATAAATAAATTCACAAGATCAATCCAATTGGATTATTTATAATTAATACAAACCTGATGGTAATGGTGCACTTAAACTGGTATGAGAACTGCCATTATTACTAGGAGGAGCAGTGAGATTTTCTCCCTGCATAATTAAGTGCTGAAAAAGTAAAATTAAAATGAGATATCATTGTACTTTGTTTTCACATGCATATTTAATAACTCCAATAATAAAATAGCTGAGTTGAAGAGGATAAAAACTAACAATATTATGAAAACAAATAACACAATTGGAAAACATACACAAACTATATAAAATTTTCTATTTTTCTACACTAAACAGTAAGAAAAATTTTGATAGCAATAAATATACTTTATTTTTTTTTAAGAATTTTTCTAATATGGAAACATAAATGGAATTTAATCCTCAAATATATATATTATAAAATTGTTAATTTGTATTCATGCAACCAAGCTATTATGAATATTTCCCCTTTAACTATTAAGAAAAATTTTTTGATTGATTGTTTATAAATAAATGACACAAAATTTCTTAAATTTTGCATACTTATAAGATAAGTGCTAATCTCTGAAAATGACATTAATTACAAATGGAGTAAAACAATTAACTAAAGGAAAATAAAACAAAAAATCTGTGAACAATGAATAAGAGAAATGAAATTGAAAATCATATTTCCCTTTAGAGAAAACAAAACGAAGTATATAAAAAATATGTTAACAAATGCAAAATAAGTAAGAATAAATGCATTTATCATTGTTTTTTTTTATTTACAATCTACGTTTGTTGGTTATTAACTAAAGATTTTAATAAATATTAAATAATTCAAAATGAAATCATTTGAACATTCCAACGTTTACCCGCATCTTTAATTTAAACTACTAATAAGCTATGAATTCAATGACAAAGAATTATACAAGCGTCTGCGGTGAGGTTGTTTACTTCAAAAAATCAATAACAATATGGCCGCAATATAATTTAGATTTATGCGCATGAGCAATGGTAATTTTATGAATAAAAGTATTTTGAATGTTAGTTACTTTAAATTAATAAAATGTTTAATCACTCCACCGAATTAATTTGTTTATATTGTTATAATTTTAAAATTTCAAGCGTAAAACAAGAAAACAACAAAACATCAGGTTGAAATTCTTAATTCAACTGATTGCACTGAGAAAAATTTAGCACGTTCTTTGTTCGTGTAATAAGACGCTAATATATGTGCTGTGTGCATAATAAAACTTTTTCAACTGAAAAAATTCGAACGGTTGACTAAGAACCTAATTAATAATATTACGAATCTATATCCAATGGCTTTGAAGGTGTTGCCATTTCAGTTTTTGTTAAAGAAGCTTTCAACTGCATGGGACTGACGCGGTAATAATATCTGTTCACACTATTCACGCATCTCCGATTGCTTTCAAGGAAGAATGAGAATCTGATTGGTGAAAAATATTTGCCATCGAAAAATTCACCAATCGGGTTCCCTATATTTCTTCCCAGTGATCGGAAGGGCACAGACCACATTCAATGAGAATAGCTCGCAAAGAATGTTTTGCTTATTTAAAAATAATTCTTCTATTTTTACTTACTTTTCATTCGTTTTCTTTTTTGAATTTGTTAATGCATTTAAATTAACATAATTTTATTTGCATACATTTTCTTACATGCATTTCTGTTTTTCTAACTCTCTCTTACACAGCAAATATTTTTTTAATAATAATTTTGTATAATCTATAAAATCTTAGTCAGAACAATTGCAACCATTACTTGTTTGAGATAAATATGTTACTTTGAACAACATTTTTGTAATGAAATGCAAGTAAAGTTTATAATTGTAATTGTTATTTCGAGTAAGACTTCTTTACAGAATTGAAGTATTTATTAACAATATAAACAAGAAGAAGTTCACGCAAGTACACATTTTAAACATGCGAAAAGAAGAAAAAATGATTTACTCTGCATATTAAAGAGAAGAAAAACCTTGAATTTGTTGAAAAAAGCTTGCAATCATTGACGCCCGAGATGAGAATCATTGATCATCATTGCTAGCATTGACGGAGCGAGAAAATATTTTCTCGCTCCGTCAGTGATATATCACTGAAAATACTGGGGCTCTAAACTGTTCAGTATAGCAAAGCAATGATCGCTAAAAAGTATGAAGCTACTACAATCTATGCTAACGTCCCGTTTTAAAATCCTACTATGAGCTACTAATCAAAACTACCCTCAGTCATGCTATGCAACTTTATGGCAATCTTGTGTCTGAGTTTTTTTATTACTTTTTTTATACTGTCATGAAAAGGTTTGCGGTAACAACCTTTTTCCGATTAAGAAAAAGCTTTGATCGTTATTTTAAATCTTTCATTCTAAAAGGATAAATAAATAATTATTAAAGCTTTTTTTTAAAAAATATTGTTTCTCACGTTAAAAAATAAACAAATGGTAAATCTTGTTTTTGTATTTTTTATTGTTTGCCATGATAAGGTAAGCACTGTTTACATTTATATGAAATGATTATATGAAATGTGATTTTATTGACCTTGCGCACCACAAAGGTACTCAGAACGAAAACTTTTTCCAAGAAAAATAAAAAAGGCAAATACCAACCTTTTCCAAAATAATGCTAATGAATAAGGCCCGGATTTTGATGACATTTGCATTTTTTTGCATTTTTTGTCTTTTAGAGCCTTTTTTTAGGTTTATAGGACATTTTTCTTTAAATTTCGGGGCGTATTTTACATTTTAATGCATTTTTTAAAGTTTTTTGTTAATTTTTTCCAATTTTTATTATTTTTTATCAATTTTCATTATTACACTGGCTTCCAAACAATGAAGAAAATCTATAGAATATTAACAGGTGAAGCAAAATCTTTTCAAATTGAAGAAGAATTGTCAGTAAGTGAGACCGTCTTTTTCAAGTACGCACCTATAACATCAGTAGACGTTGAAAGAAGCTTCTGCAGGAATGAAAATTTACTTTCAGACAAGAGACGCTCGTTTACATTTCAAATTATCAAAAAACATTTAATAATCCAATGTAATTCTGATATTTAGTAATATTATGAGATGGAAGTTGTTATATCCATTAAAGTTTCTATACAAAATAAAAATATTTTGGTGTCAATATATTTTCCTTTTTTTGTTATTTTAGGATATAAAACATATTTTTCAAACTTTAATGAACGTAGAACAAGTATTGCATTGCTTTATATTTTTTAAATGACTCATAATAATTTTAAAGAGCAAAACATTTTTTTAATTCAATATTTTTACTTTATTTAAGGCATTTTTTGCGCAATTTTTGCATTTTTAAGGGCATTTTTTGCACTTTTTAAGGGCATTAGTTGAGATTTTTTAGGTCATCAAAATCCGGGCTCTACTAATGAATAATAATTCATCAATAATGCAAACATAAAATTTGTTTTAGGATTGTTTTCTAAGGTCCTACGAAAGTACTATTAGAAAAGCTTCTCTTTAGGTTTTCACTAGTCATAGTCACCGATTAAATTTAAAAATTTCGGAAAATATTTTTGTTGCACCTGAATAATCTGGTCAGCTGCCTTATACCGTGATACTATATGGATTTTCGAGTTTTGCCTTTTTAAGAAAATGTGTTTACAACAAATACGATTATTCATTTTTTATTATAAGTTTTTTATTCCTACAATTTTATATAAAAAATTTGTGAAATTTGTTAAAAAATTCAAGTTGAATCTTCATAAATTTTAAAATTGTTTTACAAATTTTATTTTACGCATTACAGGTATTATATTTACTTTATGCAGTTCCTTCAAAATGCATGGCTATGGCTTTCACCTATTCTTACTCCTTTTACCTTATTACAGTATAGTTATATATAATATTCACAACAAGACATTTTTAATTAAATTACAAAAGGAATAGGGATTTATTTCACTTTTTATTTTCATGAAAATTTCTGAACCCATTATGAGCCAAGAGGATAGGGGTCATGGAAATTAAAGCTCCACGATTTCGTGACCAACGACATGACGGTGACAATAGGGTCTGCATTGGGCACCGATCACCTTTATTTCCCAGACAATCTGATACAAATCGATCTGAAGCTGGGTGGACTCCAAAATGCAACTCCCATAGCCTTTTCCTTCATCCCTCTGAAATTAATGGCTCGAACATTTTGTACACAATCATAAAACTAGCTCTACATACTTTCACTGACATTAATATGCATTTTTGGGATTAATTTTCTGTAAGTAATTTATTTTCATGTAATTCTATGGTCGTAAACACAAAAAGTACAGATAGCTAACCAGATTCGTGTATTTCTCATGGTCTGCCCGACCACTAGTAGTGAAGTGAAATGACCCATGCTGCTGATTCATCATGGTATCAGAGATCTCATTGACTTAGATTTAACAAAAGAGATTCCATGTAAGCAAATGTGGGCCATGTAAGCATATTATCGAAACAATCTTTCATTAAATCAAGATTGTTTTGATATTTGACCCATACATTTCATTGCTCTCTAGGTTGGTCTCAAAACTCTAAGGTTGCTGTCAAGCTATCATGTAGAAGTACTTTTTGAAGTATCACCTATTTTGGATATCGCTTATATAAAATATAGATTAAAAGTATTTTAAAAGTTTTTAATTTTGTATTATCCAATTTTGATGGAGAATTGGAGGCAATTAGAATTGCAACAGAACAAATCAGGGTTAGATCAGTTCAGATTGACAACATAGTTATTTTTTCAGACTCTCTATCAGCCATCCAGGCTATTGCGGCACATAATGTTGCAGAGTCAAATATTATTGACTCCTGCAGAAGAAATATTAATCTCCTAGCTTCTGAGGGAAGGACTGTTGTTCTGCAGTGGATTCCATCTCATGTAGGAATAAATGGTAACGAATGGGCTGATACATTAGCAAAGAAGGGAGCAGAGATTTTGCAGGCAGGTAATGCCAAAGTACCATTTTCATCAATTATAAGAATTATAAAAAACACTGTGAAGAAAAGCTATGATGCTAATTTAGTAGAAGAAATCAAGAATAAGAAATGGAGGTATTCAATTAATAAAATTCCAAACTCCCCTAGATCCACTGCAGTGGCGGCGTTCCGCCTGGAGACTGGACATGACTGCCTTGCTAAACATCTATACAGAATTGGTATATTTGGCAGNTGCTAATTTAGTAGAAGAAATCAAGAATAAGAAATGGAGGTATTCAATTAATAAAATTCGAAACTCCCCTAGATCCACTGCAGTGGCGACGTTCCGCCTGGAGACTGGACATGACTGCCTTGCTAAACATTTATACAGAATTGGTATAGTTGGCAGTCCTATGTGCACTTTGCGCAACCAGAACTTTGAGATGGACAAAGATCATTTGCTCAGTTGTTCTTCATTAAATGAAGAGGATTTATTCAGTCGATATTGGCGAGCTAGGGAGTTGGTGCAATTGGTATCCAGCGACTGATTCTCGTTCATGTTTAAGTGGTTCACGTTTTGCAAGTATTTATTATTATTGTTCTTGTTATTATATTGTTCTTGCATTGTTCAATGGTTCAGTTTTTGTTTTATATGCTCCAATCTCATGCATCTTCGATTCATGGGGGCCAACAATGTAAAGTCAAGTGCTTTTGCAATAAAAAAAAATGGTATTATTCAATTATAACTAGGTCTCCACACATGTTTGAATTATTTGTACGTCGAGGTTAAAAGATAATCTTAAAACACTCATTCAGTCACCAGTATGAAATTTGTCCTAATGCCTTTTCCGAAGTCTTGTATGCTCAGCTAAAATCCACCTCGTCTTGAAATTTTAATGGACAATGCAATTTGATCCGATCGCTATAGTGTGACGTCAGCTAAAACGTCATTATGGATGTGAGCTTTGCTCGCTCATTGAATACGTTCTTAACGTCTAGCTTTTGTATACTTTTTTGAACACTGAAGTTCCGAGAACTTTTCACTGTAGAAAATTCTAAACCTGTGCATTTCAATATTAATTTGAAATTGAAAACAGTTCACATATTTTTCTTAACCGCACCATTCTAAATTTCAGTTGTTGAGAAAAGTAACTTTTGTAAGTTTTGTTTTAAAGTCTTTCCCACCAGAGGGCTAAAACCATGTGTTGTAAAACAATATGAAATAGTACTGAACGCCGGATGTAAAGCATCGGCTTCGATGAAGATAATTTTGTGAGAATTTTTTTGATAATTCGGTGAGAATTCACCTGATTAGACATATGATATGCACACTACGTGCAGAGGCGTATCTATGGAAAGAAGCGCCTATGGCAAATCTCGCACTGGCGCCCTTCCTAAAATATTTATAATCTCTTAAATAAAAGTATTGTTTGAAGTATTTAAGCCTTTTGCAATATTGCAAAAAGAGCCGTGGTGGCTCAGGGAATAGAGCATTCGCCTTCCAACGAGGTGAGCCGGGTTCGATTCCCTACGATGATTGCTCGACACGATTTCCGTATCCGGCTTGCACCTACCACAGTGCTTACGTCATATCCTCGACTGCTTGGGCCTTTCCAAGGAGGACTTATGTGCTTCTCCACTTCTTATAATCGACTTTTTGAGGGTCAACAACCTACTGGATCTTGTCTGACAATTAGAGGATAAGAAACAACAACAACAGTGCTTACGTAAAATATCCTCCTTGATAGATCATTGGTTACCCTTGCCGACAGACTAAGCGCGGGAAGCTTTCGTGATCCTCCTCTCCATGTAACGCAAACGCGGATTAGTTCAATCAAAAAATTCCTCCGCGAAGGCAAATTTCTCCAAAATGCTCGATACAGGAGTTCCCTTGTCTTTTGAATCGGGTTCAAAATTACAAGGCTGCGAAGTTGAACATTAGCAGTCTCAAATTCAAACAATTGGATCGGTTCAACAACGATTATAAAATTTTCGAAAAAGATTGCATTGCAATTTTTTTAATAGATTAATAAATAAATAAAAATTAACTATAACAATAAAATTATCTCTTTTTAACTGTAATTGACGTGTGTTCGAAATCAGAATTTGTTAGAAATAAAAAAAAAGTCTGCTTTATCATATTTAAAGAAGATTCTCTTGCGTTTCTTCAACTGTCAATAAAAATTCTAACAATTTGTTTAATTAAGCAGCAAATATAATTAGGTAACAAAAATACTCACACGCAACAAATGTCTCTGGGTTAAAGAAGAACTTTAACATAACCGGATGATTACCCATTATTTTCAAAATTTAAACTGAATGAAATTGATTGTTTTTAAAAATAATCATGCTTTGCTAATACCAAAACAATAAAATCATCGCGATATAATAAATTCATTAAAGATCACAGTTTAAATAATTACGATTTGTTATGACAATTACAAATAAAATAGCTTCAATCAAATTTTATAATTTGGTTAGTTTTTTATTTACAAAAAACCGATGCTCTTAATATAATTAAGTTGTACAAACATTATATAATAACCGATAATAAGAAAAAATATGCAATACATATAATTAAATACAGAACTCTAGACAAAATAGCGACAATAATACATTCTTTAATGAGAAATAAATTAGAGGAAGTTGTCGTCTTAGTTTAAGAATATCTAGAAATAATTGACTTTTTAACAGTGAAAAAAAAGGCAAAAAAATAAGAAATAGACCCAAAAAAAATCTAATTATGAAAAATTTTCTTCTCATCAGAATTGAACAAATTAGAGAAAAAGCAGAAAAAAAATTAAACAGCTTTGAGTTATAAATTTTTAGACGCTCAGTGCGCAAAAAAATAAAATAAATAAACGGACTACCCTGATAACTTTTGATATAATAATCAGATCTTCACATTCTTCTCATGTCAATGGTTCAAGGAGGTGACTTAAAATATGCTAATTAATAAGTGCAGGGACAATATTTCAAGTTCCGAAATCAAACATTAAAACGTATTTTTTCTGAATAAACATGCCATTTTTTTGACTGATTTGGATTTCTGTACCCCTAAGTATTGGGGGTAGCCGCAATATGAGAAGTAACTCGAGAACTTTTCAATCGAATTTAAAAAAAATTTCCTAGAATTATGAAGGTTGTTTCTTAAAATATAACTTTTCTTAAATATTTATAATTTTTTCATAATAGTCGTAAAAAAATTCAATTGCAAGGTATACAATTTTTACATCGTTTTAAGAAAGGTAATTTAACAAGGAAAAATACTATATTGTAGAAAAGGTCATTTTGCAAGGAAAAATACTGTATTGTTTTAAAAACAGTATAACAATTTTTTTCAAGTAATATAATATGTAGTGTGATATAAATATAATGTAAGTGATATGTATTGTAAAAGACTTATAAAATTTAAAAAAAAATAATTATTTAATCTCATTTTTTTTAAAAAAGGAAGAAAATTGTAATCTGAAATAAAATAAAAGATATAGGGGAAAGTATAATGCGTTAGTTTAAATATTTAGGAAATGATTACTTACAAGCAAAGAAAATCCTTGTAGTACACGTGGTTCACTTAAATATATGAATCAACTATAAAAGCCCAGAAGCTGCATCAAAATCGATTATAAAAATCTAAAGACTTCAAATATTTGATTTTCTTCCCTTAAATTTTGAAACATTAACTGAAACGAGCAGAATTTTTTGTATGAGCGCCTAACTACTTATAACGCCTGCCCATTATTTTTCAAAATAGTGGGGAGTATTCATTATTAAATCGTTTCATTGGTTTAAATTCTTTGTTGAGCGAGGCAGAGGAACCTCCTATTTTCAGTATTTCACACTTTAGTGGAGGTGATTCCCACCATGGGTGGCAAAAATCTCCTGTTTTGGAAGGATTTACGGTAATTTATAGAAGGGGTTCAATTTGAAATCTATTTAGCAGATTCCGAAAACGTTTTTCAAAGAGATTTTAACCCCTGATAAAATTGAAGATTTACAAGCATTTCACTACAGAATAATTAGTCTAAGCTAGACTGGGACACCCCATGGTTTTAACGTCTCTCTGTCCTCTGGTCATTACAATCTGGCCATCTGGTTTTTCTGGAGGGGTTCCATCCATTTCCTCCCCGGAAAATTGTTCTTTTAACTGGAGGTCTCACTTTCCTTAAGATAAGAGGGGGAAAATATCTTTACATTTCTCACCAACTTTTGAGTTTCTTTCGTTCGCCTTTCATTTTTTTAGTCTGTTGTTCTACTAATTTTTTTCATATAGATAAATAATTTAAATGTAAAGGTTCAGCTTATATTACCACATTTTAATTTTACAGATAGCATTTTCAATTATACATAAATAATATCAAATAACCTAAGTAGAAAAGCATTTTTTCCAAGTAAATTATTTTAAATTTAAATGAATGTCTAAGTAAACTAGTATAAATAAACAAAATCAATAAATATTATTTTTAGGATTTGTTTTCTGTTCTTATTATAAAAAAGGGCACGATTTTAAATAAATACGTTATGTATTGCCGAGGAAAAAGGCATTGACTTTTATCTATATATTTGCTATTCAAGAGCTATAACATCATACATAGTACTACAATACACATTCAACACAATTCTACAATATACATTCTTAATGTTAGTACATATTCTATACTTTTATAATCTAAATTATGTTATTTAGTTAATTATTTTATTTTTATATATAGCCATGATTTTTTGTGGCTATTTTAGTGTTTTTTTTTCTCTTGTGCAATATTATAGTTTGACTCTGAGTTACAGTTTCAATAAAGTCTTATAAATAATGTCTTGTTTGTTTATAAGATTCGGAACTTAAATATTTATAACTCTTACACGTGAATAACCCTTTTGAATGAACATTATTAAACTGTTTATTTTATCATCGCTTATACACGGAAAAAATATTTTTCTTTTCGTTTTACTCAATAAATTTTACATTAAGTTTGTGCTTTATTCTTCGTTTTTAGTAGAAAAAATGAAATTTGTAATACGCTAAAAAAAGAAAAAAATTAAATTCCCTGTAATTTTACTATAATGAATAATGAGCTTACATTTCGTCATTTCATTTTATCAGTGATAGCTTAAATTTTATATAGTACAGCTTTGACATATCGTGAAACAATGAGAAGCTACATCTGAGAAGAAAAAAAATTTAATTTCTTTTAATTTAAATATGGGAGCCGCGATGGCTCAGGGGATAGAGTGTTCGCCTTCTAATGAGGCAAACCGGGTTCGAATCCCAGTTGATACGAATTCCACATCCGGCTTGCACCGACCACAGTGCTGATGTGAAATATCCTCAGTTGTAGACGGATCATGGGTTAGAGTGCCCTTGCCGTCAGGCTAACCGCGGGAGGTTCTCGCGATCTTCCTCTCCATGTAACGCAAATGCGGGTTAGCGGTTAGCTCCACTAAAAAGTCCTCCACGAAGGCAAATTTCTCCCATTACTCGATACAGGAGTTCCCTTGTCTTCTGGATTGGGTTCAAAATCACAAGGTTGCTGAATTGGGTCGGCTGTTCAACGACGGTTATAAAATTAAATATGGGGTTAAAAGTCTTTTTGTCAAAGGATTTTGATGGACATTAAATGTTAATTGCTTAGGAAATTCTCTGATATTAAAAATATTTTTATTGGAGTGTATCAAAAAGTTAGTAAAGAGAGTAATAATTATAATTATTAAAAACTCTGCATTATTCTTTAAATTACGATATTATAATTAAAATTTGGCTTTTGCCGAAATCGTCGTAAATATAATAGTAGAAAAGAAAAAGCTACTTTTTATTACTGATTTATTTTAGTATTTATCGTGAATGTATTCATGAACATTAAAATTTTTTATTTATTGCGAATCCTCTGTTGCTTAACTTGAAAGTATAATGAAAGAAAAAGTGTCTAGTGAATGAATGCAGAAACGTGTATGAATTGTNTATATTATCATCAAAGACATAGTATTTTATCATCAAAGACATAGTATTGTACTAATGTAGATGAATTCTACCAATGTTCTTATTGGCTTTTAAAAAAGTATATTAGCTATTTAGATTGTACATGGTGAAAAAATCAAAACATTAGCTAAATAAGAAACATATAAGGCCTTTTAAGCATTCTCACTTCAATTAATTAATTCCTAATTGAGTTTAAATTAAATATTGTCATGTTTTTAGTGCATGAATCTGAATTGAACAACCTGATAATGCTCACTCTGGTTATTGTTATCTGGTTGCTCACTACGTGCTCTTGCGCGCCGAATCCAATCAATTAAAAATGAAAACTGTTGCCAGCGCGAGAAAAGAAATATCATCGGTTTTATTGATACATACATACATACGCACGTATTAGCGTTTTATATAATATAGATAGATTCAATTAGTAAAAAATTCAGCCAAATGCGTCCTTTGTTTTATAACTATTTGGTTATGGCACTTATGGCTTTCAAAACGTTTGTAAAAAATTTCATTATTTTGCCATCATTCCTTATATGCCCCTCTCTTACATTCTCACCATTGTGACATCACCATTGGCGTCATCTGGTGGCTTCCGGTAATCTTTATATTATTCTTGAAGATGTGCGTTCCTATTCTACAGGTAAAATTTTTACTTTGGAGTTCAATTTCCACGCGATTCTGAACTATCCTCAATTTATGGGTACGTAGGTACTTTATTTACGTCTACCTAGAGTTGCATAATGGGCTATTGACGACGACCTGGGAAACACCCTAGGATGATCCGGAGACATGCCATCACAATTTTGTCCTCTGTCTTAATTTATGAATATGAACGTAACTAGGAAAGTACTTCGAGTCACTTATTGTTAATTTTGCCTTTTGCATACATCGCCATTTTTCCAGAATTATTTGAGCGAATCAGGAAATATAAGTGCAGAATTAAAAAATCATTTGTTTAAAAGTAATTTTCAATTATTATTTGATTTAATAATAATTGGAACATTTTTGACTAGTGAGTTTTTACTTTAATTTGCAGCTTTTAAACGGTGTTTTACACGGCAAGATGTTTCTTTCTTTGTTTAAATCCTCCTTTAAAAATTCCAGGAAAGTATTTTACTAATTACAAAACGTTTGAAATTTTTGCCACATACAAATTGAACTCTTTCATAATTTATGGAGAAAAGGTTATTATTTATGCACCAGCACTGTTTAAAAGTGGTATTTCAGACACTAATAATGTAGCTAAGTTTTTAACACTTTCTTGTTGTTTATTGATAAAATTTCACACAACCTTTTACTGTTATTTGTAAATTGTTTCGCAATGTTCATTAAATTATACAAAACCAGCGGTCAGAATGTCGCATGAAAAATAAAATAATTGTGGAAGAATTATGATAATAAATTAAGACAAATGTGGAAGAATTATGATTGTGACAGTTGTAGTTCATTTACGCCGCACTAGAGTTGCACACTGGGCTATTGGCGACTGTCTAGGAAACATCCCTGTGGATGATCCGAAGATATGCTATTACAATTTTGATCCTCTGCAGAGTTTAGGGCACCCCCGCTTCGGTAGCCCAACGACCTGCACGCGAAGTCGAGCAATTTACGGTAGAACAGTTTAACGAGGACCAATACCGCACACGCTCTGTCCATACGCAGACTGATCCAAGTGGTCACCCACCACCACACTGATCACAGCCAGTGATGCTTGACTTCGGTGATGTGCTGGGAACCGTGTCTTAACGATCAGTCCACTGCGGGACGCTCTATAACTCTGTCAGCTTCTCATATAGTTTTGGAAGGCGGCGTAATAGCATCTACGTTAAAAAAAAAAGCATTCTTTGCAATAGATATTAAGTACACGAAAACAAGTACTGCTTACCTTTTTATAATCAAAGGAGAACGAATTTCAACGCTCTCTGGTATCACTACATAATGTGCAACCACGCTGCATAATATCACATTATTTACAAATCTACCTGATAAGTATCTTTATTGCTAAGTTTTGATGCGATCTCGCAATTACTTCGCAGCACCTAATTTTTATGGCGATGAGTGTATCTCATCGAAATTGTGCTCACAACGAGTTGTGCTTGCGAAGAATTGTGCCCACGCAAGTTGTCGTTGCAACGAGTTTTGCCTGTGACAAAGTACTTATGCGTCAAATGATGCCCACTACCATTTGTCGTTGCGACGAGTTGTGCTCATGACAAATTCTCGCCTCGACGAATTATGCCTACCACTAATTGTCACTGCGATAAATTGTGCCCTCAACAAATTGTCACTGCAGTGAATTGCGTCAACTGCGAATTGTCTTTATGACGAGTTAGTCCTACGATGAATTGTTGCTTCGATGAATCCTGCTCACGGCAAATTATGTGCGTTGAATTGTTGCTACATTGAATGGTGAGTGACGAATTAATGTACAACTACAAAAAAAGTGGGGTTGGACCGGGTAGCTAAGATTGTGCCCTCAACAAATTGTCACCGCAGTGAATTACGTCCACTACGAATTGTCTTTATGTCGAGTTAGTCCTACGATGAATTGTCGCTTCGACGAATCTTGCTCACGACAAATTATGTGCGATGAATTGTTGCTACATTGAATGGTGAGTGACGAATTAACGCACAACCACGAAAAAAAGTGGGGTTAGACCGGGTAGCTAAGATTTGAAAGTCTGTAGGAGTTAAACTGTTCGACCTAGAAATTGTCAGAATTAGTCGAGATAGTCATTGTTTAGTTGTGTACAATATATCATTCCTCAAAGTTCATTATTACTACCTTTTTAATAAATGATGTTTTTCTAGAAAAAGTTGGTGATTTCTAATAGCGACCGGGTGATATCTAATAGTGATAGAAAATATTCGTTATTACTACGAGGAATTTTTTTAAAAATAGCACTATAACTGTAACGTTTAGAGATGTGAGAACAAAAAATACTCATGTAGATGTATGGCCTTCAATGTAGTGTTGTCATGCAGTTTTCCTATTCTGTCGGTAATTTAAAATGTTGAAGCTTTTTTTATTTTTTATTTTCGTTCCACATTTGTAAAACCATTGGATTTATTTCAGCAGTGAAAGTTTTAATAATATTCGAGGATCTGTGAAGCCATTTTTTGGTAGTGATCTTTCCGAGTTTAAAAAAAAAAAATGCTTGACAGTGATTTGCTCTTATCTTGAAACTCAATGAGATAATCAGAAAAGTAACATTTGCAATATATCAGTTACTCAAATTTGACGCTCGGGGCTTCTTCCGTAATGAGTGAGTTCAGTGTTTCAAAAGAAAGAGAACAAAATTTCTACTTAAATGCATTATTCAGGTTGTTAAAATTTCCTGTTCATTCCTTAACTTCTTTAGCACGTATTTGGAGTTATACACAAACTAAAAAGATCATCGAGAATGATATCCTTGGTAAAGTTATTTCATGGTTGCTGTTGTTGTAGTAGACCATTAAGGCCAGAGGGGGTGATTGTTCTTGTTTTCCAGTGGCGCCATCTAAGTCATTCGACTTCTACTACACTCAAACGTCCCACCCTGTTTATAGGGCGGAGCTATTCACATATCCATTCATTCACAGATCGTAATTTTGATCTGAACCAGAGAACGATCAATCTCAAATTCAGTTCCTCCATTTGTTATGGGAACATGGAGGATTTTGTGATAATATAAAACTGAGTGCTACCTGGACTTGCCCCCCTTTCCTTTGATGTATGTCTGTATTGAGTTCATGTTCAAGAGTACATGTACAGTACAGTGCTTGTGAGCTCAGTTCAAGAAAGGATAACTACATCCAAGGTTCCCTCTTCAAAGCAAAAAAAAACAAAAAAAAAAAACTTATTTACATATTTTATGGAATTTTTGAAGACCCATTATACAAAATTATGGTTCTTATATAGATGTAAAAAAACTGCAATTAAAAAAAAAAAAAAAAAAAAAAAAAAANAAAAAAAAAAAAAAAAAAAAAAAAAAAAAAAAAACTAGTTAAGGCATTTTTTCGGCCCTTAGCAGCCCCTCTTTTCTTACCCTCGAGTGTCCTTGATTACATCACATGTAAAAAACATGCATATTTTTTTAAAAAAATTGTCACATAAACCAGAAATTCCTGCTTTTTCATTGAAATTCCAGTATTTGTAAATTTCCAGTAGAATTAACATATGCACCAGGTTTCACTCTATATCCACTAGTGGGATATTGATTTTGTGTCATTTGACTTCTTCTAGTAAAAAATAATTAATTAAAAAATAGTTAATCTATGACTTTTCAGGAATAATACATTGTGCACAACTAAACAATGAATATCTTGATTAAATCTTACAATTACTTGGTAGAACTGTTAAGCCCAAACAGGTCTTCGAATCTTAGCTACCCGGCCTTACCCGCCACTTTCCCCTATATTTATGGCGCACATTCATCACCAGGCTTGAGTAATCGAAATTTTCTTCAACGCTGCCTGTCATTAGATTCACGAAATTTACTATTTAGAAGGTATTTAAAATAAAATAGTCTATGAGCAGAATTGTTGCTAGCTAGATTCAGCGAGACCTTTGGTAAACCGTGTTGCCGAGCCTTACACGAAGCCATTTTGCAGGGTCTTTTTAAATATTCTCTTTTTAAATATTTCGTTCTTGGAATAATGAACCTTTCGTGACACCGGAATTTCAAAGTAATTGTGAAAATAAACGTAACTTCTTTTCTTTTTTCGAATTTCATTCCTAAAGAATCGAATTTCATTCCTAAGTGAATGAATGACTCAACGTTTTTTCAATTTTTTTTTCTTTTTAAGTTCTACATTCTATTTACAAAAAGCTAGTTGTCCTTAGAAATTGCAAAATTATGACTATCAGGACCCCGTTTAAAGAATCATCTAAAATAATTTAAATAAATCCTATTTTCAAATTATAAAATTTTGATTTATTAAACACTTTTTCTGCGAAGGCCAAAAAAATTTTGAGACTACTGCTTCTTTTCTTTTTCATTTATATGCATCATCAAAACAAATCACAAGATTCTCGAATTTTCAATGAAAAAATTATTTTTAAAAATTGAAATTTTTTTAATTATCACTTTTGTTTCGAATATCAATGCGCGAGTTCTAGGATTTGGGCTCTTGGGCAACGGCTCAAATGTATACTCAAATTTCACGAAATTTCCTTCGTTTTTGACGAAACCGTTTCCTGGAATATATTCCGAGCGAACATTTGTTCAGAGTGACGAAATAACTGTCGTCTCTTCTTGGAGGAAACGAATTTCGTCAAAAATAACGGAATAATTCTCNTTTTTTCTTCTTAACTTCTATATTCTATTTACACAAAATTAATTGCCCTTAGAAACGGCAAAATTATGCTTATGAGTGCCTAGTTTAAATAATCGTCTAAAATAATTTAGATAAATCTTATTTTCTAATTCTAAAACTTTGATTTATCAAAGACCTTACTTTTTCTGAGAAGATCCAAAAAAATTTTAAGACTAATGCTTCTTTTCTTTTTCATTTATATGCATCATCAAAACAAATCACAAGATTTTCGAATTTTCAATGAAAAAATTATTTTTAAAAATTGAAATTTTTTTAATTATCACTTTTGTTTCGAATATCAATGCGCGAGTTCTAGGATTTGGGCTCTTGGGCAACGGCTCAAATGTATACTCAAATTTCACGAAATTTCCTTCGTTTTTGACGAAACCGTTTCCTGGAATATATTCCGAGCGAACATTTGTTCAGAGTGACGAAATAACTGTCGTCTCTTCTTGGAGGAAACGAATTTCGTCAAAAATAACGGAATAATTCTCATTTTATCATTCTAGTTATGTAAAATTAAGAATTTTTCTCATAGATTTGAGATGGTGTGATAGCGCTGAGGTTCCGAGTAGAGAAAATTTTTTTTGTCATACAATTGAGAGTTTGCGTTTTGTTCAAATCACGTGCTTTAGTAACAAAATAATTCTCAAAATTAATGAAATACAGCTTATGAAATGCTGAATCGTCAAAAGTGAGATTTTTTATTTCTGAGAGTGTGTCAATGGATAGAAAGCTGAACAATGAAAAGAGACTCATTTCTGCTAATTCATTTATTTACCGCTATGAGAGCAAAATTGGTTACTCTGAACATCAAAATACATGAATAAAACTTGGTCAATATCGCTGGAACAAATATATCTCAACATTATTATGAATATACAATATCAAAAAAATTCTATGATACCTGATATTCATACCACTGATATATAAATAATGTCACAAGAGAGAGAACTTATGTATCCGTCATCTTAATCGCAGTACCTTGTTATAAATTCACTCAAATTCATTTTTTTTAAATAGTAATAGTTTAAAGCATCTCTACAAAGGATTTAAGTTTTAGGCGGGGTATTTTTTTTTAAAAGTATTGAGAGATGAAGCTATACGTTTGCTGCTACGTAGTTGAAAATTGAGAAATTTGACAAATTTACAGCTGACTAATTTACATAAACAATTCACCATAATTTCTGAGCACCATGTTTTTCGCACTAGAAAAATTGTTGCTTTAATCAAAATAAAATTGCACGAACCAAGTGCACCCAAACATATTTAGGTTTATGTTTGGCTAATATGTTAATGGAAGCGAATTTATTTTCCTTCTTTTAAATGACTTTCACCTTACTTAAAAAAGTTCTTTAAAATTAAGGATTAATAAGCAATAACTAAATCCAAGAAAATGAAAAAAAGTTTTTCAGACGATTTTTTATCATCTTTCACGAATTTCAAAAGTGTTACTTCTTCAGAAAACTCACTCGTTTATAAAAGTTCGTTAAAATTAAGGAATAATAATCGATTGCTGAATCCAACATTACGAAATTAAGTTTTTCAAACTATTTTTCACATTTCGCAAATTTCGAAAGTATTATTTCTTTTTATTTATTAGAAAGTTCTTAATTTGAATTTTGAATTGAAAAGTAGTAATAGTTGTAAAGGAAATAAATATTTAAACTTCGATTTTTGTCCTTTCCGGTTGAAATTTGGCTTATAAAAATATTTAGCAAAATCATCGAACACAAAACAATTGGTTCTATCTAATTAATAATGGCCACTTCTTGATTCGTGACGTCATTATAGCAAATAGTTGAGGATACGGTTTTATGTTTGCTGATGAATTTGATGGTTTTTTGTCATCCTCGAGCACCAATTTATACGCTTTTCAAACATTTGTCATAATTAAATTAGAATAATAGACAGCTGTTTGCAAACGATTTTCGTTGTTTAAGAAAGTAAGGATTGAAAATCTGTTTAAAAAGAGAACTGAAATAAAAAAAAGAAAACAAACATGATATAGAAGATGAAAGTTTTCCAACTGGAATGAGCAGATCACTAGCCAAAATTGTTTAGGAGTGCTTTTATTTTTGACAATGTCTTTCCACATTTTTATAATTATCGTAAATACGTCAGCTGCAAATTTAGTCTTAATGAGAGAGAAAATACTAATGATTGATTGGATTTTTAGAAATATTTTATTAAAAAAATACCATCGAATATTCGTAAGGTAATATTTAAATAGTACTTTGAAAACGATATGTATTCTAAATTTGTATTAAGATAAATTTTGTTTGATAAGTAGAATTAAAAAAAATTATTAATTAAATCTCACAGTGAAATAGAGCTCCTTATGTGAAGTAGTTTGAAATCTATATTAAACTTGTTATATATGAATATTGTCGTATAAAATGTGTTCAAAGCATTTGGTCTAAAATCTTTTACACTTTCCTTAACACTTTTGCTTTATTTAACTAACGCATTGCTTTTTAATGGTCTTCTAATATGGCTCAAATCATTTCCAAATAAGCAAATTCATTCACTTACGTTTCTAGGGATGAGCGATTATAAGGAAAGTACCAACCATATAGTTTATCCCCAAACTGTTATGATTCAATTAACTTAATTAAATAAATCTAATAATTGATTGATTATTTTTATTCTAAAAATGATTCACTGATTCATTTAAATTTTTAAAAACGATGCAATAATTCATTCATATTTTTAAAGAAGACATTTTGTGATACAGATGAAAAAAACATTTGTACAGGTAAAATTTTAAAATCATTAAAATTTTTTAGAATTGATTGATATTAAAAAATCTTTCCGAAGCAAATTGTTATTGTAAGACAAACAATATTTCGTTAACTTTATTTATATAGTTTTTTTTGCTAAATAAAATGTACCGTACATTTATACTAACAATTATTTTGCAAACTTTTAATTGATTACTAAAGCTGAATTATTGGATTATAAATATTGAGACTTATATGTTTTAAATAAAATATCTTAAAGCAAATATTAAAACTGAATTTTTATCTAAAGATAGTAAGCATTGTTTATAAGTACTACTAATGTAAGACTTATTTTATTATTAATATAACATGTAAAATTAAATATTAAAATTTCATTTGTATCTGAAATGCATTGTTTATACGCATTATAATTGATGCATATTTAGGAAAAATAAGTAATACATCAAATAATCTCAAAATTTATATTAGCATAAAAATAATATGTCCTATTAAGCGATCAATTAATGGATTTAACAGATATTTTATCTCTCATCCCTACTACTTACTTCTCTAAGAATCTAACATAAAACATACTTGCTTGATAGATTTGAGTCGGGTTAATTACTATTGTTTCAAAGAATAAATTAATCTATTTACTATAGGGAAAATTTAAATGGAAAGCTCATAATTTCGGTTTCGAATAAAGTTGCAATATCACTTTTTTTTTTTTGGTTTCTACACATATTACAGCATATAAAAGGAATTCTTATTTTTTAGTTTGCATTATTTAAGAAATAGTCAGCTACAATAACTAAGCGAATTTTCTTGCGAAAAGGAAATAAGCTCAAATGGTCTAGCTTAACTCTCACGATGGTGTTACGAAAACACTATTGGCAACAAGATTTCTTATTTAAAAGATGCGATTCAGAATCAAATAAAGTTTTGTTTTACTAAGCATAACTTTATCTGCTCGACATACTTTTTAGTTAAAATGTTTTTAAAATGATGAAAATGTGCTGATTAAATACTAATTTTTATAAAGACTAAAATTACTATGGCTGAAGCATGAATGAAAAATAAACCTAGATTTAACCAGATAAAGTAGAGATTATCAATTCTTGTATGTTAAAGCTCGTAGATACATGATTATTACTCGGTAACTATTAGGTTATTATTAGGTAATGCTCACAAAGCATCATTATTAGGTAATATAACTTTTTACCTATATAGTACCATTAAGGATTCACACAAATGTTTTATTTTTTTTTTAACGTTAATTTGTTGAGCACCATGTGTATTATTAAAGAAATTTCCGTCAGGCTATGTGTATTGCTTAGAAGCTCTCGTATTGTAATATAACAATGCGAAGTGCAAGACTAATGGTCTGAAATAAATAAAAATATGATTTGTATTAAAAAAATATTAAGCAAATTTTCAGTAATTACTTATAAAAAAGTAAATTTTTTATTTTTATATTATGTTTTACACTGTTTGCTACCGATGATTAACGAAGCCAAAACGAAAAGTTCAATGTCAGTCGCCGATGATTAACGAAGCCTAAACGGGAAGTTCAATGTCAGTCGCCGATGATTAGTGAGGCCTAAACTGAAAGTTCAGTGTCAGTCACCGAAGATTAACGAAGTCTAAACGGAAAATTCAGTGTCAGTAACCAATGACAGACGTAGCACTCAACGTGTAACGGGTATAAACCATAGAGTTGATATAAATGTGTCTGAAATTCCATACAGTGGTTTTTTAAGGTTAAGTGCTATTGTTTGGATAATAATAGCGTTGTATAGGCTTTGAGCGTTAATGATTGGTTAGACACAGAATTAGTTGGTTAAATGTTTGACGGGTAAAATGGTTAAATGGGTATTCTCGGAGCTTTAAGTTCAGTTTCAGTCACTGTTGATTAACGAAAGGAACTCAATAGAATTCATTGCAGATTCTCCGAGCTTTAACCTATTAAAATCAGCAATTTTAATCGGTTATACCTTAGGTTTATCTTTTATTATAGCTTTATCCATAACATATTAATTTGACTTTTTGTTTTATCTAACAATTTAATGAATTAATTCTTACAACTCAACTCTCGTACTAAAGGATAAGTTTCATCTGAAGGAAATAAGCGAGAATGAACTTCAGACGATTGGATAGTCTTTTAAGTTCGTGACGTCATTCTTACTCAATTCCGACAAGTGAAATCTACCGATGGGTACGAGTATTGGGTCTTTAGCAAGCGTATAGCAACGGTTCGTAAAATGCATAATTTTTTTTGTAATGATTCATTTATATTAGCAATTCAAAGTTTTAAGCATTAAACATCAAATTTCATATTGAATTTCATCATCACATCTTTACACATTATTTTCACCTAAATATATAACTGTTATTACAATAAAATAATAAATTTCCTAATACAATTTCAGTTTTAAACAATAAACAAGTACATAATAACATAAGTACATAGTAACATAAACAAACATTAAATACTAAAAGCAATAATTAAATATTTGTTTTGACCCTTGTACAGTTTTGGGAAATGAAAACGTTTTCAAGGATTGAAAATTTTTTCAAAAATAGAAGATACTTTTTGTAAAAATATTTGATTTTTACTTTTTTATTAAAAGAAGTAAACTATTCGCAACTACCACAATTTATTTCGAAACATTTTCTGTATACTTTCACGGGAAACTGACCATATATGTTTCAGCAATTAATAAATAGTGGTATTTACAGATTATTTACTTTTCTTAAAAAAAAAGGTAAAATTGAAATGCTTTCAGTAGCTTATATTTCCGGAATCCTAAACAGTTCAAAAACGATTCTTGCTTAGTGAGCATTTAAATTTTCAAAACAATAATTTAAATAAATCAAAAACTTTTTCATTTAACCGAAATTAGTGTGAAATTAAGGAAAAATTTAAGAACTATATTTCTTTTTTAAAGAAAATGTTTAATTGTTGCTCAAAACAGCTTTCACATTTATAACAATTAATAAATTTTGTTAATATAATTCATTTTTTAATTTCACTTTAGAAACATATAATATTAAATATGTACATATTTTTAAAATATTATTCATTTTTCAACAATTTTAAAATTTTTATAAAAATTATCGGCAGCTACTCATATGCGTTATAATTTTCTCTGCCATTCTTATAACTTTTGATCGTTAAAGATCAAATTTAACAAAAATTAAATTCACTATGTTAATTAAAAATTTAATTAGTTTAAATTATAAAAACTCTTATTATGTATTTTAGTTTTATGATTGAATATTTACAACCATTTTTGACAAATGTCAAATTATGGGCAAGAATTTCACGACTTCAAAAAGCTAGTATGTAAATTCCTGTGTAACGTTAATCATTTATAAATTTGTAATTTTAGCCAATTAAGTAAGTTTCATTCTATTGATACCATTTTCTGTGTGTTTGTTCTAATGTTATACAAATCAAACTAAATTGGATAACAGTGATAAATTATGTCAATTTAATAATTCAGTATTTTCTCTATTAATACCATTTTCAGTGAGTTTGCTTATATGTTATTCAAATAAAATTGAATTGGATATCATTGATAAATTATGTCAATTAACTAATGCAGAATTCGTCTATATTAGTACCATTTTCCGTGTGCTGTTATGTTATGCATATCAAATTAAATTAGATTATATTGATAAATTCTGTCAATTAATTAATGTAAAGTTTGTTCGCGTGTTCTTATGTTATGCAAATCAAATTGAATAGGATAACATTGATAAATTATGTCAATTAACTAATGCAGAATTCCTCTCTATTGATACCATTTTTAGTGAGTTTGTTCTTTTGTTAAACAAATAAAATTGAATTGGATAGCATAGATAAATTATGTCAATTAACTAATACAGAATTCGTCTCTATTGATACCATTTTCACTGTGTTTGTTCTTTCGCTATACAAATAAAATTGAATTGGATAACAATGATAAATTATGTCAATTAACTACTGCAGAATTTGTCTCTATTGATACCATTTTCCGTATGTTCTTATGTTATGCAAATCAAATTAAATTACATAATATTGATAAATTATGTCAATTAGTTAATGTATAATTTGTCTCTATTGATACCATTTTTGGTGTGTTGGTTCAATATTGTACAAATCAATGAAAACCGCATATAGATAAGTAAAATCATAAGACATATTGCAAACCTTAATTATACAACTTTAAATGTGTTCATTTAGTTTTGGAAAATTGAATCACATCATTAAAGTTAGGCCATTAATTAATACAGATTTCGACGAAATTAATACAGTGTTCAATGCGTTTTTTCCATATTATACAAATCAAAGAAAATTAAAGAGCATTGATAAATATAGGGATTTCTACGGCAAATTTGTTTCTGCCAATTTTAACAAGTTCATTCTCTTTTATATTAATTTGAAAAAAGTCGGATTCCTTTGTTGAATTTAGTCACTCAACTACAGTAGGGAACCGATTATCCGGAACGATCGGGACCATCGCTATTCCGGATAACTGACTTTTCCGGTTTTCTGAATCGCTACAAAAAGCCGTTTTTTTATTGTTAAACTCAACTAAAAAAAAATTTTTTTTGGAAAAAATCTTGAAAAGAAGGAAAAAACGATGGAGTAATACACTAATGATTATTTCCAAAATGATGGTAAGGTAAACATCTTTCAAAAAAGAAAGAAAAATCCTAAAATCTTATGAGGAAAATTTTTTTTTTTTTTTAAAAATTGCGGAAAATTTATTGAATTTCGTTCGGGTTTTTTGGTTTTCCGGTTTTCTGATTTCCGGATAACGGGTTTTGCACTGTACTACGGATTTAAACGCCAATTGTACTATTTTCAGTAGGTTTGTTTCAATGTTATACAAGTCAAATTGAATTGGATGACATAATTAAATTTAGTATACTAACTAATGTAGATTTTGACATTGATATTTTCCTTTCAGTGTATTCATTTCGTTGTATTCATTGTATAGCAGTTTATAATTTCTTTTTGTACAAATAATACTGTTAATAGTATAACGACAAATTATACAAGTTTTGTACACGTTTACTAAAAACTTAAATGGATTCTATTCATAAAATGGACTATACTACTAAAATAAGAAAAAATTATAAACACTACTACATATCTGAGCTCCATAATTTTTCTTTGTTGTTCATATCACAATTTGAGTTTGCAGGAGAGTCACGTGGCATTTGAGAAATGCAAGGTGTACTGTACTGACCACCCTTTATGTGTAATTTTAAAATCTTCGTCAAAAGAGAAATAAAAAAAGAGTATACCAATTAGGGATTGCGAATTAACATTGAGAAACAAAAGCACCGAACAATGGGTTGAATCGCTAGAGAAGGAGGCAAGGGGAAAATCATTAAAACCAGTTTGAATATTTAATGACTTTTGGAGACGTTTATATTAATCGTCTTCTAACTCCTCTATACTTCCTGCAGTAGTTAAACAGGTTTACACACTTTCAGTCACGCCTTCCCTTAAAATGATTCAACAGATTGCGATGGCGTTAAAAATATATATTAAGAGTGATCATTACAGAACATCGTGTATAATTTCTGTTATTCAGTAACAGTGTATAGTTTTGGCCCCAAATGTTTCTTCCAACAATAAAAAATGACATTAAAACTTTATAGTAACGATGCATCAGTTACCTATGTATATAATTAATAGAATAATTTTGTTACCTGATACACCTCAGAATCTTTGATGAATAAGAATTTATATGAAGTGTTAAAATTCAGTGCCTACACTTTGTTCAAAAATTAAAATGCTAAATAAATATTGATATATTGTGATAGCAATAGCTCCAGCTCAATTTGGATTAGGATTTAAAAAAATATCGACAAAATATTTTTTTTTGATGCAGATATTTTATAATTACTCTATTTTTCATTATAAGTCTAGAAATATATTACAAAATAAACAATAAAAGGGAAAAACTTTAAAATAAAAATGTAAACCTATTTTTATCATTAAAAGTGTTACTTTTTACAAAGCTCTTAACTTCAATAATAATAATGATAATAATAATAAAAATAGTTTTCTATGCACTAAAATTTGCACCTGGATGAAGTTTAAACAAAATGGAAATTTAAATAGTATAATTTTGGCTCTATTATTTGTTAAGGATTCAAAAAATTATTGAACTCAGAACTGTAGAGAGAGAGATTTAACAATAATAATTTCTTTTGAATATATTTGAGCCTCTGTATAAGTAGTATAGTACCAGTTTATTAAATTGATATTCAATATAAACTTGACCCCAAAAACGCGTAACAATATTATGTTAACTTGTCATAGAATCTACTTAATGTAACAATCTATTTGACACATTTTTTTCGTGTTACACAACAATATACTATATCTTCGATTTCAAGAGGCTTTTCATCATCCAGAAGTACCACTAGGTGGCGCAGTGTTGTTGACAACCACTGCGCCCTCTAACGTCGGAGGAGAAGTTGAAGCACCAGCTGTCATGGAACGATAAATTTCTTCGTTTCCTTTACGCACTGCAAAAGAAAAAAATGTTTTAATTTTTTAATAATACAATAGTATACATAAGTGGGGAATTTAAGATAAGTTTATAATACATAAGTGGGGAATTTTTTAAAGTAAAACAACGACAAGTCACTAACAGAAAAATAAAAATGTGGCGGTAAATATTTGAATAAGCTTAGTAGATAAACCCTCCAAAGTGAAAAAAATAATAGACTAATTTTAAACTAAATTATACATTTTAATACTTTCAATATATTGTTTTTCGATTCTGACATAACCACCAAACAGTAAGTTCTAACTTCCAGGAGTGTTTAAAGTGGTAGCTAAGTATCAAATCAAGGTTAACTTATTTTATCTAGTTTTGTAAGCTTGCTAAACCTTTAATATATAATTAATAGGTTTTATACACATATGCTTCAGTTGTGTACAAGTTGTGGTGGACGCAATCATTATAAATTATATTTATTAAATCAGTAATAAAATGTTATAATATAGCCAAATAAATCAAGGTTAACTTATTTTGTCCGCTTTCTAAACCTTTTATATATAATTAATAGGATTTACACACATATGCTTGAGTGTTGTACAAGTTGTGGTGGACTCAATCATTCTAAATTATAATTATTAAGTCTAATAAAATGTTAAATCATAAAATTTATCACCTCTCTGAATATTTAAACAAGAATGTTCCTATAAATCAGAACAAATGGGCAAGCATGTTCTGATTATACTATGCGTTTATAACTCTTTCAAGAAGAAATTTAAAGAGTTACTGAAAATATGGCATGCCGATTTTATTAGTATAAAATATTTTCGTTCGATATGATCTTTAATCAGATATGATATATAGTCTCATAATTATTAACATGCACAGAAAAATAACTTCTCTGGTGGATAAATGTTAATTAATAGTTAGAAATATGCGTAATTTCGTAATAGGGTATTTTCATATCTAGTTATTTTCTTTTTTTATTATACGATATAAAAACAAGTTCTCGAATTTTCGGGGCATATCGGGGTGCTTAAAAACTATATTTTTTACAAGTTAACATTTATTTCCCGCTATCAGTGGTATCAGCGGGCTGTAAAAGTTAGAAATGGTAGATAATTTGCTTCAAATTTACAATCGCCAATCTTACAGATAAACATATCTGAGCAGCTGATGCCGGTTACTGCCCTCATGTGTCAAAATAAACGACCACACATAAAATATTAGGGTATAACAAACAATAATTATCCATGCAGAATTTTTGTTAACTTTATTCATGTTCGTCCCACAGTCGACTGATTGCAAAGACACGGTTCCCAATAGAACACCAAAGTCAAGCATGAGCGGCAACGGTCAGTGAGTGGGTGGGTGACCACTGTGATCAGCCTGCGAAGGGAACAAGGGTGTTCGGTATCGGTGCTCGTGAAACCATTCTACCGTAAAGTGCTCGACTTCGCTCGCAGGTAGTCAACTGCCAAATCACCCTTTTGCATCAAAATTGCTAGGGCATGTCTTCGGATCATCCTCAGAGATGTTTGTCAGACCGTCGCCAATAGCCCAATCAGCAGCTCCAGTGGACATAAATAATTATTACTATTGTTCCTTGTTGTTGTTGTAGTTTATTTACGTTGCACTAGAGCTGCACAATGGGCTATTGGCGATGGTCTGGGAAACATCCCTGAGGATGATCTGTAGACATGCCATCACAATTTTGATCCTTTGCAGGTGAGATGGCGCCGCCCGCTTCGGTAGCCCAAAGACCTGCACGCGAAGTCAAACACTTACGGTAGAACAATTTAACGAGAACCAATACCACACACCCTCGGTTTCTAGCCAGACTGATCCAAGTGGGTCACCCACCCGCACACTCACTGACCACAGCCAGAGATGCTTGACTTCGGTGATCTGCTGGGAACCGTGTCTTAACGATCAGTCCACTGCGGGACTTTCGACTTATGAGAACAATTTGTTTGAGTAGCATGTGGACCACTCTTTTTGTTGGTCATACTCAAATTGTACACTTGTATGTTACTTGTTTGTAAGTTCAGATGTTCTTCAGCTACTTTGAAAACAAGAAATTGTGCCCTTCATTGTAATTGTCCGGAATTATTGAGACTCGCAGACTTGACCAACCATTTCTGACTAGGCGTTATTTTTTAATTTTTAATGTAACTACGGTGGGTTCTATGCTTCTTATACATTACATGAAAGATTGGATTAGACACAAAGGTTTTGAAATGTGCTAAATATGGTTATTGGTTTGTGTCCCCCAAACCACTAGTGAAGTTCAGAGCTTGCAATCAAATGAAATACAATCACTTAAAAATTTAATTAAAATAATGTAAAATAGACCATGAATTAAGGATTGGATGAAAGTTAAAAAAGGCCACATGCATGTATAACTCAAAAGATCAAATATTAATGTATCGAAATCTCCAAAAAACACAAATGTTTACAAGAGAATGGCATGCAAGTCTTAACTTACACTTGGAGTAAGATTCTTGAAAATTCCGATTAGTAAAAGTTAGGCTAAAATTAAAGAGTATGGTTGATAATACCTGGGATAGGGTACATATTAAGTGCCAGAGATTTTTTTTCTTAATTTCTAACTGTTGAAAAATATTTAACGATATTAATATATCTACGTTGGATGGAATTAAGGTTAATAATATTTTCTAGTAGAAAGTGTTGCATTAGAATTTTAGATTCTAAAATTTAGCGAATGCGTGTAAATATTAATATTAATAAGCATTAACCTAAGAATAAAAAATTATTTCTTAAACAGATATGCAGGTCTGCAAATGGAGCAAAAGTTTTATCCACAATGCTTAGAAATTTTTTTGCTGCAACATTTAGAAAATTTAATATCTTAATACAGCGGTTCCCAATTTTTTCCGGCTACGGACCTATTTCTGGTTTCGTATCTATAATTTATTTAAAAGTTTAAGGTAATAGTGAACTCCATATTCCATAAATGATCCTTTTTGAATTGTTTAATTTATGGAACAAATTTTTTTCCATTTTATCGTTATCTTAAATTATCTAGTTATGACTTAGGATTTAAGTGTAATAACATAATACATATAATACATAATAATATTTGGTGTAAT
Source organism: Parasteatoda tepidariorum (assembly GCF_043381705.1). Lineage (NCBI taxonomy): Eukaryota > Metazoa > Arthropoda > Arachnida > Araneae > Theridiidae > Parasteatoda > Parasteatoda tepidariorum. Next base: position 79,270,517 of record NC_092212.1, on the reverse strand, counting down.
AACATATGTACATAAGCTAAAAATGTTTAAAATAAGATGAATTATGGTTAACTTCGAGAAGGAAACTTAAAAGAACTGCTATAAACTCTGAAAATGTTATTAAGGAAACTTATTTTTTATAGCATTTTATTTTGATTTGAAAAGCGTGATAGGAAATACTAGTGCAATATTTTATAAAAGCTTGTTTTTATAATTTATACAAAAATTCATTGTTATTCGAAATATTATTTTTTCTTCTGAAAAATGAAATTTCTATTTCATTGGTATTTTACTTGAAATAATATAATAAAGGCAACCGAAAGATTAAATACTACGAATTATGGGTTGTATCTAAATATAATCAGAGGTTTCAAAACTAGTTACTGGCTATAAAGAGTATTGACTAGCGGAATCTCTTTTACAACCAAACTGTAGCACGGAACCCTAGGGTCACGCGGAAAACAGTTTGGGAACAGCTGTCTTAATACCTCACTAGATGTCTTTAATGATCATTCTGGTTTTATCTGAATGTTATAAGATATATCAACGTTTCGCTATTAACTGTTTATAGAATAAGTAGTGTCAGTTTGTGTACCTTGTTCAGTGTAAATGAAAAACACAAAAGTTACATAATTCATAAGTTGCATAATGCTAATTTTCTTTTTAGTTGGGTAAAGATTTTGAGTTGTGGAGAGCCTTTGAAATAGAGAATTAAAGAGAACGTTGCCAGACCATGGACACCCATTCGACCTTTGCATTTTGCTACTTGGCATTCGGAAAAGAACACGTTGCCGGATTATTGTCACCAATTTGGATTTCACATTATACTGGATGTTATTGAAAAAGAACCTAGTTCAGATATCGACACCCTTTGGATTCCACATTTCTCAGCGTGACTATTGGCAAAAAGAAAAGTTAATTAGACTACTGGCTTATATTGGGTATGTGTATCTTTTGATCAAATTTTAATTTGAAATGCTTTCAAAGAATGTATGCGTTTAAACGTTCAATTCTTGGCTTAATAGTTTACAGAATATCATAATATCATCAAAATTCTCAAAGGGTTGAAAATAAAGTCACTTTACATGATTACGGAGGAAAGCTCTAAGAATCTTCAGAACTTCTATAAATTTCTTTCAAATAGACATTTCTTCTTAATAAAATTATGCGGCTCGTAGTTTAAAAATGTTATTTAGTACTGACGCTTTACTTAGGGTAAAATTGTCAACTGATTTGGATGATAATGAATTGTCAACGTATATAACTCAAAACTGATTCTTTTTATAAAATTAAATTTAAAACTCTAAAATATCACTATATTTTCCAATTTTAATTGGGTAACGATCTTCTATTTCACAATATTATATAATATATATGAATAATACTACAGAGTAAAGTAAGTGTCAATCATTACTTGTGAGAATTAAAAACACTCCGTTATTAATCCTTTTTAGTTTGATACTTGGTACTAAGGAATGATCTCTTAAAGGATTCATGCTAAAATATTCGTCTTTATTAAAGATACTTCTACAAAAATAATTTTTTTTTCTCCTTCTAGATTCGTTAATTTGCTTGGATCGGACACGATCACCTTAAGAAGGATTATTTGGACTTCGCTATTCTACACTTCAATCTTGACTAACCTACTTGAATTAGAAAAATTTCAACAGACCGTAAAAGAATTTTTAAATTTGCTGCTTTTTTCATTTTTTGTTTAAACTTTCAAATACTTGCCTAAAGTGGTTTTTGAATAATGCTGACTGAAGTTCTCTAATGTTTTGGTCCAAGATGTAATGCTGATTTATTCCTAATTGTTCCTAAAATTGGTATCATGCGCCTGTAAGGACCGGGAAATGTTTTCGTTTTTGAAGTGGAGAATGAAATTAAAAGTTTAACATCAAAGTGAGAATTTCGTAATAAAATACTTGAAATAAAAACTTAAGATTTCATCACACAATGTTAAATTAGTTAGAAATTTTAAAGGACAGACTTTAAACAAGATTTTAGTGCATTATGCTGACTGATACATTGCTTTAATTCTCTATTTCTAATGTCTTAAGACCTATTTGTAATTGAGATTTCTAATGTCTTTAGAAATCTCAATTACAAATAGATCTTAAGGCATTACAAATCTCAATTACTAATAGATCTTATGTCGTAAGATCTATTTGTCTTAAGCACCTGTCTAAGAGTGTGCTTACAACTCACAGGTGCTCAAACTTTGTAAATCTTCTGGGGATAATCGATCAATCATAATTGTCGCGGGAGGCCTAATTTTGAAGACTAAAATAAAACTTTTAAATCAAAATTTAGTAACGGGGAAGAGGTGAGAGTTTTCAGTAGTCTTAATTTGTATTTAATTTTATAACTTACGAAACAGAACTGCAATGAAATCGAAACCTTGAAAATTGTTGGTGGGTAAGATTTTGTCTAGTTTAAGTCAATTTTAAAATTTATTAAATTAATAATTCGGGTATAAAAGTCTCTCTTTACAAAAACAGTCTGTATTCTCCGTTAGACTTCAAAAATTTTTTTACTGCTATATCTTTTTACTTAAATTTAACTTAACTTACAGAAGTTCCTATTATCAATAAAATTAAAATGTCAGAAATCTGCAAATTTTTAAATTTTAAAAAGTGCTATTTTGTTTAGGCATGCTTTTCAAAGCAGCTAAACTTAAACTTTCTTATTATGTTAGATAGTGAAACTGTAAGAAAACACCAAATTATTCAGATGAGCTCATTTTTGGCAAATTTTTTATTTCGCTCTCTTAAAAATATTTAGCGAATTGAACAGTTAATGAACCATCTCATAGATGCAATGTGATACAGTTAAATGCAAGTTTTAACTACTTCAGTGAAGTACACTTGTGCGTAATGAAATGTTTAAAAATGTGTATCTTGAATCACACGATCGCTCGAAAGAATTTTTTTGTAAAACGTCTGTTTCAATTTAATTTTTTTTGTTCAATATAAATTAAATGATTTAAGAGAATTAAAAATTTGAGAAAATTTAATCTAAAAGTTTAAAAAATATTCAAGGTTTAAGTTTTGATTACTTTCACACTAGCTAGTGTGCTCAAAACTAGATGGTTATTGTTATTGTAGTTCATTGACGTCGCACTAGAGCTGCACAATGGGCTATTGGCAACGGTCTGGGAAACATCCCAAAACTAGATGGCAGTTCGTACCGAAGGATAAATATTTCAATAGTTTTCGGTTTAAAAGCCTAAGTTATGCCTAAGTGAAAATTTTCAAACATAAACAAGAATGCAAAACTCAAATGAGAAACTTCTTTTATAACGACGGTATTAGGCTGAAAATTCTTTTAACTTTTAAATTTTTGCAATAAACTTCTGTTGTAGCCCAAATTTCTGTTCTTCGGCGTTAAATTTTATACAGTTTAAAAATGTTCCTTCTTTTAAATATTTAGCTCTGAACCTAGAATCACTGTGATTCTCCGCAATGCTTTTGAAAAATAAATTTTATAATAAACAAATTTTGTAAATTTCACATGTTTTAAAATGCTTATAATTTAATTTTATTGGAGATTACGAGTACAGCAGCGTCCTTTACGTAACCTTTGCTGAAGCTTTATTAATTGCGGCTAAAACTTTTATTTTTATCAAACATAAAAATTTAAATCCATTGTTAATTTCCATTTTACATAATATTAAAGTATATTTCTAACAAAATTCGTGCTTATTTTGATCAGAAATTCCTAAAGTCTGGCGTCAATATTGGAAAATTACTATTAGACTTTATTCAGTTTCAAAATATTTAAATATTTGTCAAATAGCAAATAGAAAAGAAATCTCAAAGTGTTCTAAGTGTAAAATATATGCAAAAATAAATTTACGCTGATGAGAAACACATACTTAATAAAACGATAGTTCTCCAAAGCGAAGATTATTTAATCTTAACTAGTTGAGAAACATATATTTATGAATTTAGATTGTTGTGTGGTATACAGATAATACAAGCATTCACGCGCGCTTGTATTATCTGTATCACATTGCTGTCTTTTATGTCTAAGTTTAAAATTGCAATATGAAGCTATGCAACTTCGAAAATATCTGAGCTGTTATTAAATTGCGTAAAAAGTAATCCAATGGAAATTTAATAAAACTTTTAGCAGTGGAAAGTTGAATTTCATATAATTTTAGTTTTCAAAATTTGATTCCGTTTTAAATTTAAGGAATGTAATTATGAAATTTATCTTTAATAAAAAACCTTCGTTATGGAACAATTGCAGGTTTCCCTTTCAGAGCAGTTATAAAGCGTTTCTGCAGTTCGGAAACAAGTTCTGAAGGGATAGCATTTGAACAATTATATTGCAGAAATTCCTATGAATTTAATGTTTGTATAATGGTTGGATGCGTTTTAAACGACATTGCTCCAAATCTGTTTTAAATATCTATTGTGTAATTTTAATTTAAACAGGTTTTTGGTTCTCTATACTGTGAAAATTCTTGACAATCTGAATGTCGTACTACTTTCGACTCGAGTGAATTTATCATACAACCGTTGATAAATTCGTGCGATTAAGAATACTCCTTAAGTCTTTAAACTGTAAATATTCACTTTAACTTTTGTTTTTATTAAAAGTGGCTCAGAAATATACAGAGCACACTGTTTAAACATTGCCAGATTGAAAAGTTACTAATTTAATAGTTCCTTTGGATGGAGGAAATGCTTTTTGATTTGCTCTTATCAAAGGATTAAATTATAAGTTAATCCTGTACGTCGACAAATAATTTTTTTTCATTGGTTGAAATTACATCGTTAAAAGCTTTTAAGTAACTTTATTGAAAAGTTTCGTGACTAAGCAACTTATTTTCCCCTTAAATTGGAATTACCAGTAAGCTTAAGTTCAACGTTTCCAAATTATAACACAAAGTGAATACTTTTATTTTAAGGAATGTTCAGAAATCTTCAGAATCTTCAGAAAAAAGAATATGAGTTTATATTAAACTTTAAATAATTAATACTTTTACTGCTAAATGTTTGTTAAAATGAAGTTTCTAATTTTACATTTATTAATAGAGTTTTTTAAATGAACTTTACGATACATTAAGGTGCCGTATTATTGCTACTTTTCTTACTGAACATTATAATGAAAGTATGAAGACTGGCTATGATTTTGATATTAATACAACATAGTCATTTCAAAGTCAAATTAAGTAACTATTTTTTAGAATAAGAACTGAAAAGATACGTTTTTAAATACTAGGAGTTTACTAACTTCATACATTTAGATATTTGCTTTGGCGGACTTTTAATGTCTTACACAGCGGACGAATGCTTCTTTACCTTTTAATAGGCCATTTATTTCTAGTAAATGCAAATTAAAGTATTTTTGGAATTGAAATTGATATAAAGCTATGTAATCTATTCATATAAGAAAAAAAACTCATTTTGCTTACAAAAAATTTATCTAAATTTTAAAGTATATTTGCAACCTATTAGGAACTAACTGAATTTTATTTTTCGTTATTTACAAAATGTATTTTAGAAATGATACAAACTTCAAAAAGAATTATGTATTTTATAACTTTTATATGTTTTCTTGAATTAACAAAGGTTACCAATTTTATTCAAACCCACTTCAAGAAAGATGAAGCTATTAACAAATGGAAACCTCTATTAAAAGTGGTCAAAATGTTCACCATGGACTTTAAAAATTGGTGGTAAATATACTTACCACGGCCTTAGAAAGGGTTAAAGTTACAATGATAAATTTTTTGTCAGAATTTTCTAACAGCAATTAAAGTTTTTTCCCCCACTCTATTGTATACTAACACTCACATTGCAAGCTAACACTCACGTGGGTTAACCAGTAGTCTAAATTTGTTGGATAATTGTGAGAACATCTGTTAGGAATTTCCGCCGACAACATAATAGTGCAAGTGCGTCGGACAAATCTTTAACCGTTAACCCTTTAGGGACGGGTGATTCAGAAGAGCATTCGCACAAAATCAGAATCATTTTGTAACTAAATAAAAAACGGTAACTTAAACGTTGTCGTTTCTAATTTGACAGACTTACTTTGCTTTTACTTTAATTATTGTTAGTTTAATCATGTATATAATCAATGTTAATTCAAAGTATAACTAAATAGTTTTATTTTGAACAAAGTAATGGTGAATTAAATCAATCAAACAATTATAACTCCGCCCACAAATAAACTGCTAAAGAAATACTTTGATTACCAGTTTTATATTTTTACACTGATTGATACGGTTTTATGCTGGCACGTATTTGTGACAGTCGGCGCGAAAGGGTTAAGTAAGTGTGAAGTCCGAATTGGTAGCTGTAGACGGCCGTTCTGCTTCCTCTTTAGGCTTCACGCTCGTCCAGCAGTTTCGGAACTTTTCGATTTACTTGCACACGGTTATAGTTGAAGTCTGCGATAATAGATCGAGTATTCGGGACATGAATTTTCTGAAGATCATTTGTACTTTCAAGATTTTAAGTCTTTAACTGAAATACCTTTTGCGATATTTCAATCAAATAAATTTATTTCGAAAAAATTAACTTGTTGTGGTAGCTTGGTTAACTTGTTGAGGCTAGACTGAAGCAGAAGTAATCAAAAGTCCACGCTCCGAAGTCTCAGCGTTTGAGCTTTGTGGATTCGATTATGCTACTTTTTAATTGTAGATTGTTTTAAATCTTTCATACCTGAATTCTAAAATTAGACTTCAGTTGGGACTACTTTCCTGTTTGGGAACAGTTTAATACTGGTTGACCCATGAGTAAGAGCTAGTTGCTGCAATATTTTCCAGAAGTGATACGCTGTGAAATTTAGGCCACGCACTTACGCACCATGCAGTCTGAGATTTACTGAATGAGCTTTTCAGCTCTTCAACTTTTTTACTCCAGTTAGTGCCATTCATATAACATTAAAGGATCCGCTTATGCTATAAGCTGGTTAAATGAATATGAAAGTTAAATTTTAAATTGCTGAAATTATACCATATTAGCTTTAAATTTATAAATCTTATATCCCCAAATTTCATTCACAAATTCGCTTCTAAGGGTTTGAGATTACGGTAAGATTTATATTAGTTTCTTTTCTATATCAACTGCCATTGGAAAAGCAATCAAATACGAAAATATAAGTATTAAAAATAAGCAGGTTTTGTATAATCACAATATATTTAAACCATACTTTCATTAAAGCGTTATGTAGAGTAAGTTATGTAGAGTGAGTAAGTTAATGATAAATAATTAAATTGTTTAAATGAGAAGTGCTTGCTTTAAAATACGATAAATTTTGTTTGACAAAGTATGTCTGATCTGAGTTCATGACTGGTTATGACAGTGTTTCCCAAACTTATGTCTTTTGTGTACCCCTTCTAAATTTTTCGTAACACTGTGTACCACTGGTTAAAAAAATGAATGTATTTTTTACAATTAAAAAAAAACTGCACAAAAGTTAAAAATCACAACTGGCTGTTAACACCACTAAATATTAACTGATAACTCTGCGAAAAATAGCCAATAGAGAAATACGTAATCGTAAATTTTCATGGCTAGCTTTGTTTTTAAATATAAATTTGTGAAATGTTCGTGTTTTCCAAGATATTTCGCATATTTCGTACCCCCTCTAAACTGTTCCCGTACCCCTGGGGGTACGCGTACCACACTTTGGGAAATAACGGGTTATGGCAATATTTGGTGCCCAAATAAGGTTATGCATTTACTTTTCCAAATGAAAAAAAATCAAGGTGCATTTATTTAAAATTTCATTTCCATGAAAAAGTTAAATTTTTCTTAAACTTAGAGCTTTTAAGCTCTAATCATCATGGAAGAATGTAGTGTTAATTTTGTTACAATTAAAGAAATTTCGCCAGAATATTGATTTCTATATAGTTACATTTTATATCTTACTTGAGACAAAATCTCTAATTCGTAAATTTTAAAACTTTCAAACTAGTTAGAGCACTAATTCTGAAAAAAAAAGAACTTTGTGTCGAGATTTGTTTCATTTTCAAATTGCTACATGCAGAAAGTGTTACTATATTATTGTGATGTAGATGCATTATCTGTTAGTCTAAAATTTACCGACATAAATTAGGACTTGAAACTAAATTAGTCAGATTTTTTTCGAGCGGTCAAAAATGTATCACGTTAAATGCAATTTTAAGTGGTAATAGAAATTTCTAGCTAACATAAAGCGCTACAGGAGTTTAGAAGTATTTTTACTAAATATGTATCTGCTTACCCTTTTTATATAAATATTATTTTTAAGATTAAACTATTACAAACTTTTAATAAAGCACACCATAAAACTTTTATGTCATTATTTAAAGTTTAACGACATCGATTTAAGTATTCCATGTGTCGAAAGAATTTTAGTAAAATCTCAAATTAAAATTTATGCTAAAAATAAGAGTTAATTTAAAATAGTTTAGGAATTCATAAAAGAATTTAAGTAAATATAACTTTACAAGTTATAATCTAATTTTTATTTTAGTAACTAGCCGCCTTTTGTGGCCAGTTGGCATAATTTAACGGACTAAGTTAAAGTCGATTCTGCTTCCGTTGGCAGCGTTAATAGTTCTTGCTTTCTTAGTTTTGCGTTATTTACTACAAATTGGATACTTGCAAGTGACGTCAATGAATAAGGTTAGATTCGCACGTGCGTCGCTGTTTGTAGGCATCTATTTAAATCTGATTCGAAAATTCTAATCAGAGTGATGTTAAAGCAAAGCTTTATAGTTGTGCCGTTAATGTGCCACGTATAACCACGTGGTTTAACACAACAATGCGATTATTCGCCTTCAAATGAAGTAAACCGGTTTCAAATGGCTCGTCGTTACCAATTCTACACCCGTCTCACACCGACCACCTTGCTGATCATGGGTTAGTCCCCTTACCGTCAATCTAACCGTGGGAGGTTTTCGTGGTTTTCTCTCCATGTAACGCAAATGCGACTTGGTTCCATCGAAAAATCCTCTACGGAGGCTAATTTCAGCAAATACTTAATCCAGGTGTTCCCTTGTCTTCTGGAATGGATTCAAAATTAAAAGGCTACGGAGTTCAACATTAGTGGTCGTATGCCCAAAAATGGGTCGGCTGTTCAACCACTGTTATAAAGTACCCGCTCCCCCTCCAATCATTGTAACCCATACCCGCCAATTTTTACGCATTTGGCGTAAAATTTTATTTCTATATTTAAAGTGGTAGTAATATATTCCATGCATTTAGAAACTTAATTTTATAATCTTTTTGATCCGCCACTATTTTTAAAAAAATTAAGCATATATAGTAATATGCAATTCTGATATGATAGTCCGTATATGCTGTCATCAAAATACAACGTATGTTTCTGTCAAAAATTGTAATTTAAAATCCATTTAACTACCACTGGGGAAAATCATCATTGGAAGGATTAAAAGTTGGCAGGTATGGTAACCCATGTGATGGAAAGACTATTTAGAGAACAAAATAGCTCAAAAATTAATCAATTTAGAAAGAAACCAATTAAAATTGCATGAAAATATAGCTGAAAACCTAAGGGATTCCTATGCTTAGGAGGAAGACCATGTATTTCGTAATTAGTTTAGTAAACCATAAAACAGACACTCATCAGTTTAGAAACATGAGAATAGATTAATGGTAATCATAAAGAGAAAGATATTATATTTTCCTCAACTGATAAAATCCTAACACCGCATCTATATAAATATCTTGCAAAAATTTAATTTGTTCAAATTCTTTAAAATTGTAACGATGCAATGTATATCCCGATGCAAGGATGCACTAATTTCCAATTTGTAAACTTTAAAGTACACTAAATTTTGAATATAGTTTAGCTATTTTTAAATTAGCTAAACTATATTCAAAATTTAATGTACAATTTAAATTAAGTGAAGCAGTTGAGAGACTTTTAACTAAAAGTTTTAATTTCTGAGAATTAACATCGCTAATGGGAAGGAGATATTTCAGCTAAGTAAATTTGGAGAAATTGAAAGGAATTTAAGTTAATGAAGCAGTACGCAAAGTAAATTTGGATGAATTCTCACTTTGATACATTGATTGCAAAGTTTGTAACGCAATGTTTCTATTTTAGATTGCAGCATTCTTTTGAAAATTGTTATAAAATTTATATTTAATGTTCATTAGAAAAGTTGTTACCTGTTTAACTTTCTTTGTACAGTGCTCCTTTTGATTTTAGGTTATGGTTCATCCAATTTTCGTTAAATTATCTCAATTTGTAAAAATTTGTTATGATTTACTATGCAGTGAAGGTATTCAGATTGTACGGAATAACTCTGTTATTGAAATAAACATCGTCTCAAAATTTGAAAAACAAGGAAGTTTTAACGTCTGAAATTTTCTAAATTCTTTAATATTTAATTCCCAAATGTGTTCTGTTTCAACTTTCTTTTTAAAAATTCAAAGTAAGTTTTTCAAATCTGACAAATTCTTGAATGATTTGAATCCTATCATTGGCAACACGTCTTATTTGTAACTGTCTAATGTATTGAATTTTTATCGTTGAACTAGTAATTTTAATCGATTGTTGTGAAAGTTTTTTCCATTATATTTAGTTAAATATTTGGGAAATAATTTGCTCAGGTAATTAACAATTATCATTACGAAACTAGATTCCTGTGAAATTTCCAGAACTCTCATGAAAACTTTTTTTAAATTTCTGAAATTGTAAAATTAAGTTTTAAAATTTATTTAAAAATGTAAATTATTTAAAATTTTTATAGCAGAATCATTTTTAGTAAACTAGTTTTGTAGGTTTAGTTCAAATTTTAAAAAGTAATTTTCAATAGTATTTATTTTAAACAGACAACCTTTTTCAAAATTTTTTTAAAGCTTCTAAACTAATTTTCAGAAACTAATTATACATAAATGTTTTATACATATTTTTATACATTTTATACATAAAGTTTTAAGTACAATCGGCGATTTAAAAAAAAATTAATTGGATGGAAGTAAAACTTTCAGTTTTAAACGTTCTACCTTTTTGTTATTGGTAATTTTCCTGCGTAAGTTAGTAACTTATTTGAATGAAAAAAATCCACAGAATATTCTTATTTAAACGTTTAATATTCTATTTTACAAATTTAACAATTAGCCAAATTAAAAGAATTTATAAGCGAATTTAAAGTCTTAAACAAATTTAACAGTTTCAAGATTTTGGAAAATGTTTTTTCTTCGAACCAAATTAGCGTATAACAAAATTTAACGAAATTCACAGTTTATTTAAAGTAGTTTCATGACCTTATAACCTCGCAATTTTTCTATTATATGAAATCTTGAAGTAAAACTGTTTTTAAACATTTTCAGGCATTTATAAGTTGAATATGGTCATTTTGAAAAAAGGCTCTTAAATTTGGATCCATTTAAGAGAACCCTTTTTCAAAATGATAGATTAAATTTATAAAGTACCTTTTTCGTTTAAAGTAATTCAGAAGTATTGAGCTTTTTAAATATTTTTTTCATAATGTTTTTGAAGATGTATTAGAAAAGTTCATAACTATTTAGTTTAAATTAAAACCTTCTCATGTTGAAAAGATTGATCGTTACAAAAATTATGCAAAATTTGCCGATTTTTAGGGCAGTAAATATTCAATAAATTATGATTACTAATGTTTACTTTTAAGTTTTCTAGAAAAATTTTGCAGCAACAATCCTTTCAAAATATTAGATTTTAAAAATGATTCTACTATAAATAGTGACAAAGTATACTTAGATGTTTAAAAATATTTCGGTTTATTTTCCTTTAAATATTATCGTACTGCCAAGTTTTATAAACTGGACTTCAATTTCGTAGTTATTCGAGCAAAATTGTTTCGTAACTTGTGTAATAAATGGTCTCTGTGTAATAAATTACCTTTCTGTAATAAATTGTGTACTAAATTGTCTTCGTGTAATAAATTGTGTGCTAAATTGTCTTTGTGTTATAAAATTTTATAACCGCTTTGTAATCGATATTCTTATTTTATTAATTTCCATTCTAAAAGTCTCTGCTCAACGACTATACTTTATTACCTAAAACTTTAAATTGTAAATTCAAAATATGAAACATCCGCGAATAAATTATGAGGAGTGGAGCAGACTTCACATGGAGGGATGTTTACGAAACAGCAGTTTGTATAAACCAGGGGTGGGCAAACTTTTTTGGTCGAAGGCAAAAAGTGGAGAAAAAAAGTTTGGTGGGCTAAGTAAAAACTTCTAAAATAAAAAAAAACGATATACAAGTTTTAACTTAAATATTTAATGAGATGAATGAAATTGCGATCTCATTTTTAAAAGTTCATTACATTGAGGTTCGAAATTAGATGTACTTATTTAAGGAACGAGGCTAAATGCTTATCTGTTAGTCTACTTCTGAAATGAGACTTTTTCTAAGGTTCATAGTTGAAAACACTTGTTCACATATATAAGATGAAGCAAACATAACACTGATTTTCTGGGCATGAAATATTAAATTTGGGAAATTAGCTTATGGTAATGATTTGTAAGACTCAAACTTTGGCATATTTAGAAACAACTGTTTCAGATGGTGCCAATCTACGGCTATTCTATAAAGAACTTCTGATTTCAACATTTTACCAATTGAAGATGTCTGTGGTAGCTATTTTCATCAATTTATGTTTTGTAGAACAAAAATAGAGAAAATGAAAGTTCATGAGTACTTTGTTAAAAAAGAAATAACAAAAATAGCTTTAAGCAAAGTAGACAAGAAAATGGATGCATATTGTTTATATTCGCCACGAATTGGTAAGTTAAAATTCTATCCGCTGGCCGGATAAAACCTTCTGGCGGCCCACAGTTAGCCCTCGGGCCGTAGTTTGTCCATCCCTGGTATAAACTGTAGCATGTATATGTGCTCAACATATATGGCAACGTTACTTTTAAAAAGTAACGAGTAAAAGTACAAGTATTTTTAAAAAAAGTAACGAGTAAAAAGTAAAAAGATCTCATTTTAAAAAGTAACGAGTAAAAAGTACAAGTAAAAGTACAAGTACTAAACAAAAAAAGTAACGATTTAAAAGTACATTTCTAGGAAATCGAAAATTCAAAGTAACCTAAAATTTTATTGAATAATATTCTTATGTTCTTTAATGTTTTTGCAAAATTGTTGTTATTTATTTAATTATTTTTAATTTTGAAAGTTATGGACATTAATTTATTTTTAAATTCGGAAGAATATTATAATATAATTTTATAATATAATCGTATAATATAATTTTAAAATCAAATATAATTTTAATATCAAACTTTTTATGGATTTGCACGAAAAAGAAATTTTATCTATTGATTTTAATTTTTAGTTTATTATTTTTATTTATTTAAATTACCATTGATTTAAAATTGTTTTACTCTTTAGAAACGCGTTTTAAAAGCACAAACATAAACAAAGCAAACACGGGGTTTCAGATAGCTTTGAGCTAGTGATCTTTGAGCTAGTAAAAAAATAATTGAATGTGCAGTATAAGTTGAAACCGAAGGTATTTGAACACGAAGTTAGCTATGAATGCATATATATTGCTCATTAATTTTATAAATTAAAAAAACATAAGCAGTTTTTTTAATGTAATTTTTTTTTTAGAAAGCTTACCGAGTTTTAGAAAAAAGTAACGATTTCATTCGATATTTCCGTTATAAATACTTGTACTTTTTCTCTAAAAAAAGTAACGAAAGTACAAGTAAAAGTACTAAATTTAAAAAGTAACGAAATACAAGTAAAAGTACGTACTTTCTACTTGTACCGGCGGTACAAGTAACGAAAGTAAAAGTACTGCCATGTATGGTGCTCAAGAACTTGTTTTTTCACTTTTGGCAAAATTTCGATTAAAAATGATTGTGGGATCAAATGCCATCTAAGAATTTCCTATTATAATATAAGACACGCTATTTAATTTTTATACAATAATATAAATTTTAAAACTCGTTGATCCCTAGTATCCTTCAAATTCCCAACCAAAATAAGTCTGAAACATGATACCATATCTTATAAACTTCCTACTTTAACATTTGACCCAAAACTTCGTATTAAATTTAACAAACTTATTAAGATTGCTACAGAAAGGTTTATAGATATGAAACGTATGTCACACTTCTATACTTTAAAGAACATTCATTAAAACCATTTCTTAAACTGTCTTCCGACTTTACACCAAAAATGGTTGTAAGTTGCGATAATCGTTGCGATTGCGTTGTTGCGATAATCATATTAAGAGTAGAGTTTTATAGATGACGCTAGTGAGCCAGATTCTATTACCAATATTTGATTGTGTTAAAGATTAAAAAAAAAAAAGTTGGCTATGTTATGTGCATAGTCTGTTACATGTTAAATAAAATATTAAACCTGCTCAAGGAAAGTTTAATTTGAGTATCTTTTTCCTTTAATATGATTGAATAGTTAATAGAAAGTAATTAAATAGTTACAAGGTAGGCAACGACTCTAAAGGTAACGATAGTAGTTTCATAGGATTCCTTTAACAGGATAGCTTCCTGGTTTCAGAGAAGGAACAGTCTTTTCAATGGTGTTTATGGAGCCGCGATGGCTCAGGGGATAGAGCGTTTGCCTTCCAATGAGGTGAACCGGGGTTCGATCCCGACGATGGCTAGTCGATACGAATTCCGCATCCGGCTTGCACCGACCACAGTGCTGACTTGAAATATCCTCAGTGGTAGACGGATCATGGGTTAGAGTCCCCTTGCCGTTAGGCTAACCGTGGGTGGTTCTCGTGGTCTTCCTCTCCATGTAACGCAAATACGGGTTAGCTCCATCAAAAAGTCCACCACGGAGACAAATTTCTCCCAATACATGATCCACGAGTTCTGGATTGGGTTCAAAATTACAAGGCTACGGAGTTGAACATTAGTAGTCGTAAATCCAAAAATTGGGTTGGCTGTTCAACGACTGTTATTAAATAGTGTTTATGTAGCATTTACTTTGAAAAAACAAGATAAGTAGCTTTATTTACCATAATAGATTTAAAAACTTACAAATGGATAAACCAAAGGAAGGTGGCTCTTTTAAGTAAAAGTGGTAAATAACAAAATAGCCATTTCGTACGCACATCATTACTGTTTGAAATTGGTATTTTTCATATAGACAGTTTTGATTTAAAATTTTTCTAAGAATGAGGTTTTCAACGCGCGAGTAAGTATAAGCCTTCCTTAACCCTTTAACGGGCCCTTTATTTCTAGTAAAGGTAAATTAAAGTATTTTTGGAATTGAAATTGTTTTAAGTGATTTCAAAATTTTAGGTTTTACTCT
>NC_092212.1:79209928-79253269 GCF_043381705.1 Parasteatoda tepidariorum | reverse complement strand
TTTTAAAGCATTCTCACTTCAATTAATTAATTAATTCCTAATTGAGTTTAAATTAAATATTGTCATGTTTTTAGTGCATGAATCTGAATTGAACAACCTGATAATGCTCACTCTGGTTATTGTTATCTGGTTGCTCACTACGTGCTCTTGCGCGCCGAATCCAATCAATTAAAAATGAAAACTGTTGCCAGCGCGAGAAAAGAAATATCATCAGTTTTATTGATACATACATACGTACGTATTAGCGTTTTATATAATATAGATTTGAGCGCTAATTAGTTTAAAGCAGATCCCATTTTATGAAGATAAAAAGCGATGACGCAAGCATTTTATTTCATTATTAGAAATTGTTCGGAAAAACGTGATTTCTGTATTTAAAAATATATTATTGTCATGAAAAATCTACATTTGGAATTGAAACGACGTTGTTTGTAAAATTTAAAATTAAAGTTCAAATGAAAGTGAATTTATGTCTGAAAATATATTTACTACTTATTTTTTTTATAAATTTGGTATCTCTAAGAGGTTACAGAAGCAAGATACTTTTAAAAAAGCTTAAAATTCCTCAAATGATTAATTTTATTATTAATTTTTTTACTTAAAACATGAAAAAAATTACATAAAAATTTTGGTTTTTAAAGAAACACTTGTTATTAGGCATGGAATATTTTTTTAAAAATATTTTATTTAGCAAATGTTATTTTATATAATAATATTTTTAATGATATTTTATAGTAAATAACATTTAAAACAAAGAAAAACTATTATTTTAGTTCTTAGTCAACATTAGTTACTCTATTGTTTGGAAAATATAATGGTTTTCAAGAGAGTATTTTAAAAGAATATAAACTTATCAAAACTGCATTAAATTTCATCATGGTTTTATTATTTTGAATATAAAAGTTGAGATTTCATATCGTATCGAACTTAAGCGACTAACATGCATTTTGAGTTAAAGTGATATGATAATTTGCATTTCGAAACGTTTAAGTACTAAAAACTCTAAACCGATTACCCAGTGAATATGGATCATTACCCGCAAAATCTCAAAATCAGAATTTGATAAGTTTAATTTATTTTCTTTAAATACATTTAATCGAGAATAAAAAAGTTTGAGAATAAATGAGTTTAAAAAAGTGTAAGAGACGCTTAAATGGAGTATTTTTTAAAAAAATCAATTTTGAAGATAAATAAAACAGGCTGTTATTTTTAGTTTTAAATATCTCGAGGTTGTTCAATTACTCTGATTAGAATAGCTCTGGAATTAATGAAGAGAATCAAAATTTTCAGTTATAAAATTTGATTATTTAAAAATAATTATAAGTAAAGGCATTTTTTTTATAATTATTCGAAAGAGTTCGAAATTTAAGGAAATGTTTATGAAATCAACATAATTGCAAATCATGATGTCATCTCATCTAATCTTTACAGATAATATCTCCAATTACATTTTAAAAAGAACATAATTTAAATAATAAAAATATCCTAAGCAAATTACATTTTGTAATGACATGAATACTATAAAACGACTGATGGGCAAACGAATTGAATAGCCTATTTAAAAGGGAAAACTGCTTTTGCGTAATTAATTCTCACTCGCTAAGTGAGATATCTCAAAAGTAACGAATGATCCCTCATAATCATAAATGATATTTATGAGATACAGCATGGCTTAAAATGTTTTTGGCAAAAGTCTAGATCGATTTCGCATATAGTCGACAAGACCAATCACGAATTTTGTCAACAGCGCATGCTCCGAAATTTTAAGGGGATTTTAGATTTTACCACCCACGAGTTTCCCCGCGGAAAAGGTTAGGGTTCACTGACTTTCTTTTCGAAGAATGTGGGCGGAAATATGTATTTCTTTTCCGGAAGATTCTTTTCTGTACATATTCAGATCGAACAAATCTTTTATCATTCCGAAAGACAAATCTAATCTTCCAAATAAGAATAAAATTCGATGAAGGGATTAGAGGAGATTTTTGGTCATGTTACAAATTTAGATAGTTTTTTGAAAAGCGGTTACAAAAGTAAATGACATATAATGTTTTATTTTATTTCATAACCGACACTGAACAACCGACCCGACTCTGAGTTTACGACTATCAATGCTCAAATCCATAGCCTTATTATTTTGAACCATACCCAAAAGACAAGGGAACTCTTAGATCAAGCATTGGGACAAACTAGCTTCCGCGGAGGACTTTTTGATGGGACTAACCCACATTGTTACACAGAAAGGAAAACTACGAATATCTTTCATGGTTAGCCCGATGACAAGGGGATTATAATCCACGATCCGTCTACCACTGAGGATATTTTACGTCAGCACTGTGGTCGGTGCAAGCAAATATCGCACCCTAGCTGGGATTCGAGACAGGGTTAAAGGAAGGAGAATTCTCGGTTCCTTGAGCCACCGTGACTGAATGTTGTCATACAATTAGTTGAACTGTAGTATTGCTAATTTATTACTGTAACTGAACTGTATATAACTAGCTTATTACTTGCCCACATACCAGATATCAGGACTAATTAGTACAGTTTTAAATATATAAAGCACTATTACTAAAAGTAGAACTCAAATTTAATGAGTAATATCAGAGTTTCTATCAGACGTGAAAATTTTCATGATTTTTTGAATTAGTATTTTCTTAGAAGAAATTTTTAATACAAATTTTATAGTATTTTTGGGTTTCCTTAATAAGAAAAGTGATACATTATAGAACATCGAAAATAAATTCACAACTTGAATATTTCTCACACTTCTTAAAAATTATTTCCCTTATGGTGTTAGAAGAAAAAAGTATTCGACTGTTAGTAGAAATTTCCTTTTAAAAGAATTTAAAAACTAATAGAATGTGTAGAAAGCGCAGCCATACTGGTCGCACTTCGTCCTTCAAACTTCGAAATGATTCGACCTCGCGTTAACTCATCCACCTGTCGTCTTCTGTGTTGTCTGATGGCCATATCATTCGGTGACAACAAATTCACTTCGTTTAAACTGATATATAACCGTGCAATACCATTAACCCCTTGGGGACGGGTGATTCATAAAAACATTCGTACAAAATCAGAATCAGGATGTAAATAAATAAAAAACGGTAGCTTGCTTTGCTTTTACTTTAATTACTGTTAGTTTAATCATATATATATTTTATTTTACAACCGTCGTTGAACAGCCGACCCAATTTCATGGGTTTACGACTACTAACGTTCAACTCCGTAGCCTTGTAGTTTTGAACCAATCCAGAAGACAAGAAAACTCCTGGATCAGTACCCCCAGAGGTATTGATTTGTTGTGGGAACTTGGAGGACTTTGAGACTCGACAGATTTAACGTGCATCAGTCACACGGGGAGTCTTCGGCCGGCGAGGATCGAACCCACGACCTCTTGGATATGGGCCCAGCGCCCTACCGACCAGGCTATCCCGGCCTTAATCATATATATAATCAATGTTAGTTCAAAGTATAATTAAATAATTTTATTTTGAACTAAAGTAACGGTGAATTAAATAAATCAAACAATTATAACCCCACCCACAAATAAACTGCTAAAGAACTACTTAAGTTACCAGTTTTATCTTTTTACCCTGATTGATATGGTTTTATGCTGGCACGTATTTGTGACAGTCGGTGCGAAAGGGTTAATACAAGATTCCAACCCCAGTTCGTTTTCTTTCCTTACGTTTCGTTATGGCGCATATATCTAAATTTTCTATTTTATTTTACCGTGATTGGTCTTCTGAATGACCTTTCCCTCCGTCGTAACTGCCTGTTTTGTTGCTATGCTAGTTTTTCCATTTTGTCCTAATTTTTGCACACCAGTATGCAATTAAGATTAAGAAGAATTACATTGTACGAAACTATTGTTCAACTTTGCTGGTTAATAAGGAATCTGAACGATATTAATGTTCGACACAATCCCAAAATGTCTTACAACGTAAGGCAAAGGAAATTGATAATAACTAAAGCCTATATTGTTGCCATTGGTTTAAAACAATAGTCTCTATTTTTCTTTTTTGCATTCCGACAATAAACCGTCGCGAGCCAGAAAGTGACGGATTTTAAAAAAAAGAGAGAAGGTCACAGCACATATCAATTTAGTAGACCAACTTAACTAACATAAACTGAGCAGTGGGGGAAAATAAAAAAGATGCCACTACGTTTGGGATACTAAGCTGCGCAGTGGGGTAAAATAAGAAAGATGTCATTACGTTTGGATTACTAAAGGATCAAATTTCTTGTTTATGGTAACCCGTGCTGCGGCCTTCTCTCTTCTAGGAGATATTGGTTTAATGCTTCATAATTTAGTGACCAACGGCATGATTGCAGGAAAGGCCCACAAGCCACCTTTACTTTCCAGCAAAGTTGGTACCTATTTATCTGCGGTAGGGGAGATCAAGCCGTTACTAATAATCAAACCACAGTCTTTTCTAATAAATTCTCAGTAACTTTAACCACTGGGGCCAGAGCGGCTAGGAAATATCCGCTTAGTTAAAGCTTAAATTAAATATCCCATTTTTTAAAAGAGATATTATGATGCGAATTGCTATGTCGCACACGGGTGGTAGTTTTGGTTTTCGTTGTTTTACCACTTTTTTTTTTAATAGAATCCGCTTTCTTGTTAGTACAAAATGTTGATTCAAGCACTCCTTGGCAGATAATTTGCTAATTAACTACGAAACTTGAAACCAAAGAACAAAATTATAACATACCACTACAAGAGATAAAATATATTAATAATATATTAAATAATTGCAGAAAACTATCATTAGAATTCAAGTTCAAATCTTTAAAAAAGATTGACAACAAGAAGCAGTAGCCATAGCCAATAAAAAAAATATTAACGCTACTTAAATATTCTGATGCATTTCTCTCAGTTGATTAATATTTAAGAATGCTAAAAAGAATTTCGATCTGAACATAAGGCGGCAGTTATGAATTCATAATTAAAATGTGAAAAAGAATATTAATAAAATGAAATTCTGTCACTTTTATACTTTTCCGACATTACAGAATACGTTATCTTAAAAAACAAAATTCTTCAAAATGAAGAATTTTTAAACTGAAGCACAAATTTAAAAGCGGAAATACTGGCAAAACCAAAAGAAAAAAATAAATTCTTAGTGAAAGGAGAAATTTTGTTTTTCCTTAGTTAGACTTTTACAAGAATTCCTCTTCTTGTTGTCATGGTAACCGTTAAGCTAGGGAGCATCGCCATGGTAACCACTCTTTGCCGTAAATGCCGCATTTATCATTGTCTTGTTCAGGTTTTTTTCTCAGGCAAACACTTCTGAGAATTGATGGATGATATTTTAAACTGTAGTTGTGTTACAGCCATTTTTGTGTCAATTGTCGTTTTGGGCGATTTTAATTAATTACGACATTATAAGATATTTTTCAAAATATATAGACGATAGTGGGTGTATTGTGTGAGAAATTCTAATTAATTGTTTTTAATTTGCTGTTTCGGAAAAATTGTACGAGTCATCCTAAAATTAGTTAATTTCGACGTTAAATCAATTACAGAGTTCTTTTAATGAATGCTAACTTTTGTGTAAATATTAGCTTATATAAATATTCACATGTTAGAATTTGTTTATGAGAAATATTAAGTTGACAATGTAATTAATCCAATTAAATGCAAGTAGTTCTCTTCAAGAAATACTACTTTTCAGCGACTTAAGAAATGTGGCATAGATTGAATGAAATTATTACCAGATTTGCATTTATTTAATATATTAATTACAAAGAAAAGAGTGGTAACTTGTTTATTTTGTTAAATTTATTTTAAGTATAATTACTTTTTATAATCCATTATGTTCTAAAAATAATTTGCAAAGATTTAAAAATAATAAATGGTACAAAGTAGAAGTGATAAAATTTTTAATTTGTTTGAGAGCGTTGGACAGCCGTCCCATTTTTGGTTTTTAATTTATAGGCAATTATCAGGCCCAAATTACAGGCACACTATCAATGTGCAACTCCGTGTGCCTGTAATTTTGAACCCTACACCGAAGATAAATGAACTCCTGGAAATTACAAATTGGTACAAGCTAACCTTTGTGGAGGGACTTTTTGATGGAACTGACCTGCATTTGCGTTATTTGGTAAACCACAACAACTTCTCGTTGTTAGATTGATGGCAAGGGTGTTATATTGATGTGCAAGGATTTGACAACCACTAACATATCTGCCAACTTTCACTCTTTCCGAGAATGGACTTACCAAGTGGTAGTAAAACCATAAACGAAAAACAATCTGACTCAAAAATATAATTGTATTTTGACCACGTTGAAATTAGCTTTCGTATTGGTTATTATGCTTTTATATATTTATTGTAATTATTTATATGTATTGGTGGTCAAACTAATTTATAATTATCATTATAATTCGAAAAGTTAATTGGAATAACATGAGACTCGCTACCACTTTAAATGTGAAAATAAAATCTTCCGGGAAAATCGGAAGGGTTGGCAGCTATGGATATTTTGCGTCGGTTCTGTGATTGGTGCGAGCCGGAGTTTCAGCAGAGATGCCAACTGCTCCGGACAAGCCAAAATAATTAAAAAACGGTAAGTAACTATAAAGTAAATTTTGCAACTATTTGACTATTTTTGCTTGCTTTTTCAAAGGTATGGCTTATGGCATTCCATAATAACTATAAAGCGGTAAATTATATAAGCCTACGAATTATTTAGAAATAGTGGTGGATAAAAATCTACTAAATTGAATTTATTAAACCAAAAATCACAATTGATAAACTACCACTTCAAGATATATATTTGCTGTCCGGAGCAAGTTGGCATCTCTGCTTCAGGATCCGACTTAGCCTGATTGGGGCCCGGGGGAAAATTTTCTTTGGGGGCCCCCTCAGTTTCACTACTTCAGTAGAAGAACTGAATTTTATTGAGGTTTTTAAATTTTTCCCCTCTTTATATGTAACAAGAAAATTAACTAGAGCCTAAAATAGCTATAAAGGTCCCCTCCCCCTCCTATTGTCAGACGAAATATAGTTCTATCCATTTTATTGATTTTCTGACAATTCTATGTTCATCATGCCCAATGCAATTTTCTGATTGTTAACTTTATCATCTAGCTGCGAAAAATCCATATCCTTGCTGACATTAGGACGGAATTCCGCTGAATTTTCGCAATTTACGATGGTTCAATTAAGCCAATCAGAAGCCTGTAATTTTTGGAAGCATATCGCATTTTGCGATATGTAAAAATACAGGATTTTGATTAGCCAAATTTATCCATCTTAGTTGCGAAAATTTATCGGAATTCCTCCCCGTAGAAAACCATGGATCTACGAAATATAGATTATGTTTTTACGATAGATTCATGAAGCAGTAAACATAAAACTGACGAATTTTACACTATACTGATAGTTGGTTTTAAAAAGTTTATTAAAGAAGGAAACGTAAAATAAACTTTCTATTCGATTTGGGGGCCCCCTCTCATGTGGGGGCCCGGGGCAGCTGCCCCGTATGCCCCTGCCTTAGTCAGGCTCTGCGGAGCTTAATTTATAATTTTTATCAGAACCTTTCAAAAGTCAATATTTTAGTTTCAGAACATGACTATAAAAGATATCAATGAGCTCTTCAATTATTTTATTTGTCATCATTTATTTTGAAAAAGCAGGATATTTGCATACGTCAATGTGCTATTTAAACTTATGTTGGGTTCTGAAATCAAATGATCGTTTTTATGAAATATCTAATTCAAAAAGAAACATCCATTTATTTCGATCATATATATGCTTTCACTTTCTTATTAAAGGCATCTTTTCAATTTTTACAAAATACGAATTAAAAAATTATTTTATAAATTTCTTAGTAGCATTCAAGTTAGATTTGGTATATAAATGAGTGCGTTGCTATTATTTCAGAAATTATTTAATGAAATAATTTAAACAAATCAAGCAATAAAAGTAAACATAGATTGATCGCATCTACCAGCATCGCTATGGTTTCTCCGTAGTATTTCATTTTTGCTTTTTAACCCTTTCGAAGGCCGTGGGAAGTATACTTACCACCCCTTTTTTACCACTTTTAATTTAGGTTTCCATTTGTTAATAACTTCAGCTTTCTTGAAGTGTGTTTGAATAAAATTGTTAACCATTAATTAGTTTAAAAAAGCTTATAAAATACATAATTCCTTTTGAAGTTTGTAGCATTTATAAAATTTATTTTATAAATAAAGCAAAATAAAGGTCAATAAGTTCCTAATAGGCCGTGTTAAATATATTTACCACCCAAAAAAAGGGCATTTTTATAAACTAAATGAGTTTTTTTTTCTTATATCAATTACTATTTTTAAAACAATTTCACTCCCAAAAGTATATTAATTTACCTTTACTAGAAATAAATGGTCCTTTAAAAGGTTATAGTGGTGAAAAATCTATAAGTATCTTATCTATAAACGCGATTTTGGAGTTATAAAAACATCATAATACATTTCGAGTGAATGCATAGTATTTATACTAATGTATTAATTATAAAATAAAAAGTGGTAGAATATTTATTTCATTAAAATTATTTTTATTTATAATTATTTTTCATAATCCTTTTATGTCTAAAATGTCGTATGGCGTTATTTCTTCACTATCATACCGGAAAAGCATTCCACTACACGAGCACAAAACTCTATTTCGACTTAAAACGCAAAGGAAAAAGACATTTTATTTATATTCTTTATAAGATCTTTATGTACATCTTTCTATATCTATTTTTTTTTTATAAAGAGTAAGCTAGTCATGACTTAGAACGAAATCTACTTCAGAACTTAGAACGAAATCGAATAAGCCACAAAAGAATATCCCAGATATCCGCAATAGACCCGCAGAATCCTTATAAATCACGTGAAAGATATATATATATATACAAAGTTAGTCTGGTTGTTATAGATGACGAGAGTGGTCTGCTTTAAATTTATAACTCTATAAATGGCAACTGGATATATTCACAACAAGAATAAAAAAAAATTATCAATGCTCCTTTTTTTTGAATCTTATTCAGTATAAGAAGGTATTTCATTTCTTTTGGATAAAATAACCTTTTTGTGGAAAAGAAAATAAGGATAAAAATTTTGTGTGAGATTTATTTTGTGTTATAGAATCGTTTATGATAAGTTTATGAGAGAGTTACCATGAATTTATGAATACACAACACAAAATACATACACTATTAATCGTTCGTGTGGTTTAATGGCAAATTTGTTAATACACTAGATTGATATGTTAAATTTGTTATTACTCTAGACACTATTGGTGCTTCACGTGGTTTAATAATAAATTTGTTAATACACTAGATAGTTATAATAAATTTGCTATTACACTAGAGCCAAATACGTACACTATTAATGTTTCAAGTGGTTTAATGATAAATTTGTTAATGAACTAGAGAGTTATGATAAATTTGTTAATACACTAGATAGATATAATAAATTTGTTAATACATTGGATAGTTATGATGAATTTATTATAACGCTATATACGTACATTATTAATGTTTTGCGTGGTTTAATGATAAATTTGTTAAACATACCAAATAGTTATGATAAATTTTATATTAAACTAGAGCCAAATATGTACACTGTTAATGTTTCGTGTGGTTTATTGATAAATTTGTTAATGCACTAGATAGTTATCATAAATTTGCTATTAAACTAGAGCCAAATACGTACACTATTAATGTTTCAAGTGGTTTAATGATAAATTTGTTAATGAACTAGACAGTTATGATAAATTTGTTAATACACTAGATAGATATAATAAATTTGTTTATACATTGGATAGTTATGATGAATTTATTATAACGCTAGAGCCATATACGTACATTATTAATATTTTGCGTGGTTTAATGATAAATTTGTTAAACATACTAAATAGTTATGATAAATTTGATATTAAACTAGAGCCAAATACGTACACTGTTAATGTTTTGTGTGGTTTTTTGATAAATTTGTTAATGCACTAGATAGTTATCATAAATTTGCTATTACACTAGAGTCAAATACGTACACTATTAATGTTTCGTGTAGTTAATGATAAATTTGTTAATATACTAGAGAGTTATGATAAATTAGTGATTACACTAGACCCAAATACGTACACTATCATTTCGTGTGGTTTTATAATAAATTTGTTTATACACTAGATAAGTTATGATAAATTTATTATTACACGAAAGCCAAATACGTACACTATTAATGTTTCGTGTGGTTTGCAATGCCGTAGCTCCACATAAGAATTCAAACTTCAGCAAAGGGGCAAATTTATGACAGTTCCCTTATCAAATAAAATTAATCTTAAATAATTTTTTTGTTCTTTTTCACTGCTTACGATGATTTCTATGATTAACGGAAATTTTCAAAATTTCAACAAAGGAAGGAAAAA
Organism: Parasteatoda tepidariorum; assembly: GCF_043381705.1. Lineage (NCBI taxonomy): Eukaryota > Metazoa > Arthropoda > Arachnida > Araneae > Theridiidae > Parasteatoda > Parasteatoda tepidariorum. Next base: position 79,242,867 of record NC_092212.1, on the reverse strand, counting down.
ATGTTAAAATACAGGGGTTGGGCGAAAATATGGTAACACTTCTAAACCAACTCTTTGCAAACAATTTTTGAAATGTTTTGGAAGGTTGGCGCAGTTTGAAAGATCATGCTTGAAGCTTTTAGAAACATTGTATTTACCCAAGCAAAATTCGAATCGACCAAAAGGAGTGGAATAATTTATTTTTAGCTTTAATACGAGCAAGTTTGAAATCAAGTCTGATGCAATATTTATATCAGAATGCGTTTTTTAACTATAGTATTATTGGACGAAACACATACATGGTCAACAGCATACGGTGGCACGCCTGTCACGGTAAGCCAACCATGTTTTAATTTTTCCGTATTTTTAGGAAAGATGAAAAACAACCATGTTGTAGGTCGGGTCAAAAAATAAAAACAGAAAGTGATCTCTACTTTAGGGGACAGGAAAATAATATAATTTTTTATATTAAATTCAAACGATTACTCTTTCCACAAGTTTTTTAATCATTGGTTAAGAAGTTTTTATTAAAAATCAGTTAGTTATTGAGAAAAATATATGTGGAGAGGGAATTTCTGATCTAAGTTTTAAAAAAATTTTTGCTACGTAGTAAATGTTGCCGCGGTCGAAGTTAATGAGACTCAGAAGGTAAGAAAAACCTCGCACCACAATTAATTATTTTTTTTCAGGGTTGGTCATTCTGCCAACCCTGAATCTTACGAGTCAGAATCGTAAAAATTATTGGATTTAAACTGAAAGAATCTACCCTAGGTGTATATGAACGTCTATTGCAGTTGGATAAACATCGCAAATGTTTATAATAACAACTGTTCAGTAACTACATTTGTTAAACTCAAAAGCGCATGCAACTCCGGATACCTTCCTTTAGGATTCTTTGCTTACATTGCAATTTTGGAAATCTTCCTTCCGGATTTTTTCGAAATTATTCAGTTTCCAGAATCTTATTTCCGGATTTCTTTTCGTACTGGTAAAATTTCTAGAACCTTAATTCCGGAATCCTTCCTACTGGTAAAATTTCCAGAACCTTATTTCTGAATTTTTTTGTGATGGTAAAATTTTCAGAACCTTATTTCCGGATTCCTTCTCACTAGTTCAATTTCCAGAACTTTATTTCCGGACTATTTCTGCATTCCTTTGGTACAATTTCCAGAACCTTATTTCTGGATTCTTTCACACTATTACATTATCCAGAACCATATTTCTGGATTCCTTTGTACTGGTGAAATGCCTAGAACCTTATTTCCGGATTCTTTCGTACTGGTAAAATTTCCAGAACTTTATATCCGGATTCCTTTATATTGTTACAATTTCCAGAACTATATTTCCGGATTCCTTCGTACTGGTACAATTTCCGGAACCTTATTTTCTTATTACTTCGTACTGGTACAATGACGAGTATCTTCCTACCAGGTATCTCTTTTACCATAAAATTCCGGGTACTTTCCTCCCGGATTCCTTTCTTGCATTTTGGGATACCTTTCTGAAGGATTCCACCCTCTACGATACTGAATAACTTCCTTCCGGATTCCTTCCATAACTTAAAAATTCCGGATATTTCATTCTAGTACCATTTTTGGTATTTAATAGATCATTTCACCATGAACTGCCAAAATTTACTTCTAAAATTTAACCGTATAATTCCGGGTACTTTCCTCCCGGATTCCTTTCCTACATTTAGGATAACTTCCTTCCGGACTCTTTCCTTACGGTAAAAATTCCGGATAATCCATTTAGTACTTTTTTTTGGTATTTGGCAGGCCATTTCACCACGAACTGCTGAAATTTTATTTTAATATTTTACAAGTAAACAAGTCACTTTAACCTTAAAATAATTAGGTACGATTTTGGTGCATGCAGGTGATAAATGCCAAACGAATATCATAAATGAATAGAAACGACATTACTTTTTGATCCCTCTGTTATATTGCATTAAAAAAGTAACACTTAATAAGGTTAAATAAAAAAAATGAAATATTTTTAATGATTCTAAATTGGCTTGGTTTAAGAAAAAACTCGTTAAATATTTATGTGAAGTGGTGTATTATAGTTAGCATAGTTACATCGCTAACAAATTTGAGGTTATCTTCTATTCTTTATTTACGTCGTTTTAATCGCTCTTCTAAGAGGAGAAAAAAAAATTCGAAACCCTCGTAAAAGTACTTTTTTTTAAATTCTTTGTGAAATCCTTATTTTCGCAAAGTACTTCCAACCCTCATTAAAACGTTCCATTATGTTAGCTCGAAAACATGAGGTAATTACTAAAAGCCCATATAATGAGCCTAGTTGAATAATCTATTCAGAAAGAATGAATTATTTTTTTTAATTGAAAATGAAGGATCAGCTCTATAATTAGTCATAAAGATTTAATACCATATATTTAAAAAACAGTGATGAAAAATGATTCTTTAATATTTAAAAAAAACTAAGTGATAACACATGTAGTTTCAATTTAAAAATAAAATCTAAGCAAAAAAAAGCTACAATAATTGTTTGTTCTTTTAGATGACAGCTGTTAGGTTAATTAAAATTAATAAATCTATTAATTTTTGTGATTGTGTTGAAGTAAATACTGATGTATAAAGATAACACTGAGGAGCAAATTTTTTCTTCTTTTCTTTTCGTACTTTTTCTTTTATTTATTAATTTTTTCTGTTGCTATGGATTTTTGAACAGATCTTAGATATTTTGGCGTTACTGATTTCAAATCTGCACTCGGTTTTTCGCTACTAACTACATTTTTTTTATGCAATTCAATAATATGTTCTGATCAAGCATTTTTTGAAATTTACTCCTCGAGTGAAAATTAAGCGTTTCCACATCTCTGCTACGTAGGGAGTGGTATTAACTACATTTCAGTTCATGATGCAATAAATTAAGGTCATATATTTTTCGTCTTAAATATTATTTTTAAAGGATCAGACAAGTGTATATCTATGCATGTAAACCTATACGTTCTTTCTAAACTTGTACAGTGCGCCAAAAAGGAGAAGAAAAAAAAACGGACCACCCTGAATAACTTTTGTTCCTAATGATCGGATTTTCACGTTTCATCTTAATGGCTCGAGGGGGTGACCGAAAATAGGCTGGTTAACAAGTGCAGACCATATTTTAAGTTACGAAATCAAACGCAAAAACGTACTTTCTCTTAATTAAAATACCTTTTTTCCGACGGATTTAGGTTTTTGACCCCCAGGATATAGGGGGTAGGTCTTGGAAACTTGGTCCCAATAGTTTGGTCAGGAGAGCGTTCCAAAATTTGGACCCCTTAATGTAAATTTTACATTTTGTGAATTTCGCTATACCTCGAGATCCAGAAGTTCCCTTGTCTTTAGGATTGGGTTTAAAAATTACAAGGCTACGGAGTTGAACATTAGCAGTCGCAAAAACCCTAAATTGGGTCAGTTGTTCAATGTCGGTCATAAAATTAAATAAAATACGAACATAGGGTTAACAGGAATTTTTTTTATATAAAGCTGCAGAAGTAAAATAATATGCGTTACCCATTTGTATCTAGTGTCTCTAAAAAATAATAACACAAGTGTTTCTCGCTTAGGATTTATTTTTAAGAGATAATGTAGTTCTATTTACCACAATAAATAAATAATGTAAATATTTGTATTTTAATCGGTAAGTCAATAAATGAAATATTCATTCTGTTAAAACAAAAAATTTCAACTACTACGGATGCATCGTAATTTTAGAAATTTTTTATCCTAGCAGTAGCAATGGAAATAATTAGAATTAAATCAGATAAATTAGAATTAAAAGAATTTTTTCCAACACACTAAACACAAGTAATTTAAACAAATATGTATAAGGTGGTTCTGCAAACAAATGTTTAAGTTCTAATAAAGTTTTAGAAAAAAATCTATTTCAAAAACTTTTGAGCTACCACTTAAAAAATAATTTCCAACAGCCTCATTTATTAATATGTAGAGTCTATTTTAAAAAAAATTACGTACTACCACTTTTTTCATATTTTGCTGACTAACCATTATTTATATATAAATCATGCTTACCAACTCTTCCGGATTTTCCGGAAGATTTTATTTTCATATTTAAAGTGGTAGCAATACTCAGGTTATTCCAATAAACTTTTTGAATTATAATGATAATTATAAATGAGTTTGACCACCACTACATATAAATAATTACAAGAAATATATAAAAGCATAATAATCCCTTCACAAGCGAATTTCAACGGGACCAAAATATAAATATATCTTTGAGTCAGATTGTTTTTCGTTTATTGTTTTACAACCACTCTGAAAATCCATTCTGGGAAAGAGTGAAAGTTGGCAGGCATTCATTGGACTAAAAGGTATTAATCCTTTGCTTTTTGTTTTTATTCTCCGAGGAAACTTGAAAATTTTTAATTTAATATTTTCGAGCCACATTATTCTATAATTGTTACTTAGCATGTAGCTACCAACTTTTCCGGATTTTAGGAATAATTTCTTTTTGTATTTAAGTTGATTTTAATTTAACTATTAATCCCTTTACGATGTATAAATAATAAATCGCATATAAAGATGCATACTAATTATAATTATTGTTTTCAGTGATGATGTGCATGCCTAATTAAAAGCAGCAAACAATTTAAACTAGCAAATTTTTCTAGTTTATTTCGTTCCTTTTATTATTAAAAAGAAATGCATGGAAAAGAAAAGAATTTTTGATCGAAATATAATCTCTTGATAATTTTAATGTGTGGTAGCAGTAATGAGTTGAATAGTTTAATTTTGTAATCAAACATTACAAAGCTGCTATTTAATTAGAAAAGATAAAAGAAAGTGGTAATAAGTACGATTCTATTTATTTTTTATTCGAAATAAAAGATTATCCTTGGCTACCACTTCTTTGGTTTGATTTTTGCGTAAATATTTGTTCATTTATACGCTCCATTGTTGCTACAATTTTAAACAAACATTGTTATTGTAACTTATAATTGGATATAGCTGTAAATAATTTTCAGTGCTCATTTCATTTTATTATTGTATTCTATTCCTTTGTATTATATTTGACAAGCAATGCTAGTTTAGTGCGCTCAATATCATAATTCTTAATTTAGGAGCTAGCTCCAACCCTTTTACTCTCATTATATCGTCGATTTGAAACTAAACCGTTGTAACTCGAAAAATGAGATTTTTGGGTCATTTCGTGTAAAAAAAGTCATCCTTTTAGAAAAACAAAATGTTATCTTTATAGTTCCATAAAGTTAATTTAAAGAGCAGATACATCGTCATCGCATTGCCGCGATTAGCATTAGTGTGGAAAGTTTGAAATCGCTCTCCTGAAAAACTTGCTTTTTTGAGTTACCACGGTTTAGTTTCAAAGCGACGATATGTCTTAAGGCCTGGTTTCTTAGGACAGGACGTCGTCAGCTGCAAATCAGCGCTAACCTCTGATTGGTCCATTTGTGAGTTTGATAGTATACGTCATCGAACGCTCATCTTGAACTACAATTGCCATCCAACTCAACTGCAGTTGGATTGCAACGTGACGTTAACCACAGAAGCAATGGCGGACAACATCCAACAGCACATTGAAATCAGCCAAGATTTTGATTTTGACATTAAACATAGCTTCTTCATTAAACATAGCACTCTTCATTTAGCTCAGCTATAATGTGTTTTTTCTTGGACAAAGTCATTATTTGTTCTCTAAAACACTGGTCGACAATAACAAAATCAATACAAATTCAAAATAAATATTTGTTTACGTTATTAACGCATGCGCAATGAGAGATAATGTCTGCGTTGGACCGACTGCTCACGCTGAGCTAACAAAAAAGTATTTTTTTGGAGTCAGCTCTACGTCAACTTTACGCTGACACCCAAATAAGGTGCTAGTTCTAAGAAACCAGGCCTTGAGCTAAAAAACCAGTATTTTGTTGGCGTCAGCGGGACGTTGACGTCCCGCTGACGCTCAGATAAGGCGCTTGTCCTAAGAAACCAGACCTTTACTTTTATTTTTATGTCTACCTAGCATATGTCCTACAGATCAAGATGAATCAGTTGGTGGCCCTTCGGGCCAAATACTGAGATTTAACGCATATCAAGCATCAAGCTCCATCGTTGCTTAGGAATTGGGCATCTGCGGCCAAAATTGGCTTTTTTCCCCATTCATCAAGAAAATTAACAAAGATCTTAATACTGAATACATATTATAACTCATACAAAATAGTGGTAGTTATATTTTATTCACTTTTTCAAATAAAGAGGTAGAAATAAAATGATACTAGCCGCCTTTGGCGACCAGCTTGACTACCCGTCAAAATTATCTTTTAAAACAGTGTTTCCCAAAGTGTGGTACGCGTACCTCCAGGGGTACGGTTACAGTTTAGAGGGGGTACGCATTCTTATTCGAAATATCTTGCAACAAACGAAAATTTAAAAAAATTTTATTCAAGAACAAAGCTAGCCATGAAAATTTACGATTGCTTATTTTTCTATTGGCTATTTTTTGCAGAGTTAACAGTTAATATTTAGTGGTGTCAACAGCCAGTTGTGATTTTTAGCTTTAGTGCAATTTTTTCATAGTAAAAAATACATTATTTTTTATATCAGTGGTACACAGCGTTACAAAAAATTTAGAAAGGGTACACAAAAGTCATAAGTTTTGGAAGCACTGTTATAAAACATATAAACTTTAATGGTAACCAAGCCGAATGCACAGCCCAAATATGTTTAAATATTCTAATTCTTCAACACAATCTCCAATTCTAACACATAGTTTTAAAGAATAATATTTAAAAAAAATTTCCCACCGTCTCACTGTTGCCCTCGTGGCAGTACTTTGATTTCAACTTTAACTATTTTTAAGTTATGTCAATATTTTTCTCTCTTAATGTATTGAATTTTACAATAGTAATAATTTAACGGCCGTCATTAAATTACAAAAACCACCGTAAGTATGAGTTCGGGACATTTTAGCATAGTCAGCTATTTTCATCTTTGTCGTTAGATAAGTTAGAAAAATCATCCCAGTGCTCTATTACGTGTTGTTATATCTAACTAACTATTCCACACTAGCTACATTATTACTTAAGAAGACCTAACAAAATGAATCTAAGTAAATACTTAGCAATTGGCTATACTATAGCCTACGTCACAGGTTGTGTTATTCCTACTAAATTTAACCCATGAACGGCATTTTCTGCGAGCCTAACTTCAAGCCACAAATAAACAAACGAAGTGTTTGATCGTTTAAATAGCTGCTCGCCAGATTTTATTGCATTATAAAGAAAAGTAATTGATATTAGATTTTTGATTAATAATTGATTTATGTGGATAGTGGCATTTATGTGGATAGTGGCATAGAATTTAGCATTGCGTCATGGTAAATGTTATTCCTACTAAGTGGAAGTAGTTGTGTTTTTTTTATATTATACCCAATTAAGTAATTGTTTTAATGCTTCTTGAAATAATACTTAAGACAACATAACAAAATGCTGAATAACTCTAGTGTTGCCAATGTATAAAGAAATACTCGAGAATATATATATATATATATATATTCATTTTTTTTTTTGCTTTCATTTGGATTTTTTTCATTTTTCAAATGCAAATGTGCAACTATAAGTCTTTCAAAATAGATTGTAGCACTTTTTTATTGTGAAGTTGACTTTAACAAGATCTATTTATGTGTATAATGTATCACAACTTTAAAGAAATGTGGAAATCATTAACATTTATTCTGATAACTTCCAAACCGTTGAGCGAAGTACATTTAAGGGACTCGGGAAACTACGCCTTTGCAACTGAAATAATTCTTTTAATGCACAAAGAGTCATTAAATTGTGCCGAAAGTGTTAAAGATTTAACGGGGGAGGTTGCTTTTAAGAACCCTTTCAAGCCCATTTTATTAGGATAGTTGAAACGAGAAAAGTTATTTTCTCGAAAAGTCATGAAACTAACACTTTAACCGCAAGGCAATTTAGACTTTAAGAGCCTTTTTACAACTATGATTAAAATAGTCAAAATAATGTCTTAACATATTAAATGCGCTTGTTACTTTGTGTTTAAACAACTGTTATGAAAATAGCTTGTACTCAACTTTATGATTTATTAATTACAAATAAGAGCGAGATATTTAACGTTTAAGATATTTATTACTTTGGGATAGACAGTTATTTATAAAGTTTAGATAAAGGCTGCAAATTTTCGAGACACATAAAGTACAGACAGAAAAAACATATGATAACTACATTCATTAAAAAAAACTGTTAACTATTTACCATCACAAAGAAGGTTAACCATTTCTTCATTAAAAGTTAACCCTCTTCCAAAGAAGGATTGTTTTTAATCGTTTCACATTTTAAATTTTTGGAAAAGTGGCCACTGTTTCAACAAGTGACCACTGTTAAAAATGTTACAACTGGCAACTAGTAAATTCTTAGTTACCCTATTGCAAACTGTGTAACGTTTTCGTGGTTTTCCTCTCAATATGAAACAAACTATTTTCACTCAAAACTTTGAATGAAATTAACCCCAATTTTGACTTAATTTTTTAATTATTGTCTTATTGGAATTTAAAGTCCAATATGGAAAATTAGTCTAAATGCTTAATTTGTGAGTGCTCTTGTTTTTTGGGTTATGTTTAAATTTAGAAGGCTACGGATTTAAACATCTAGTTGGGCGAAAATCTGATATAGATAGGCAGTCAAATGCTGATGAGAAAATAAAGTATTTTGAAATTGAATATGCGCTAATTACTTTTATTTTGAAATACTCAGAAGTGAATATAATTATTGCAAGCACTGATATCTCACAAGTAAATAAGTTTGTGGTAAAATAAAAATTCTCACATTTTTTACTAATTTGATTAAAAATTAATCTAGTAAGAGGGGGAAAAGAAAATAAGGTCATGAACGAAGCTATCGTTGAGCAAAAAGTTCGTTGCTGGTCTAATTTTGATATTTTCTGTGGAAGAATTTTTACTATTGGAAACGAAACTAAGAGCTTTAGGTTTTAAAAGTCTGCCACAAAAGAAAACATTTTGCAAAAACCCTAGTAGTTGGCAGGCTGCTTTAGTATTAAATTATTGACTAAATATGATGTAAAATAATTTTAACCACCACGAGATGCAAAACATTCAAACATACTTACAAAATTACATTATTTGGAAAGCATCGGTTTTTAACATTATTCAAAATTACTGCAACCTTAATTAAGTAGTTAAGTAGCGCACTTGCCAATTTTAAAGATTTTTACAAACGGTCTTTTTTAGTTGCAGGGAATTTTTATACTTTAATACATTACCTTAGGTTTGAAAAATTAAATTTAAGATTATTTTAACCACAACAACATAAAGAATTTATAAAACGCATATAGAACTCTGAAAATTCTGCATAATTGAAAAAAAATCTAATATAACATAAATGATTTTACTCCTTCTTTTCAACTATCCAAATGAAAAGTCTTTACCAAAAATCGTAAAAGCTGGCAGTTCTGAGTTGAGACATATTATCGTGCTTCAAAAACTTGATTGCACGATATTAATACGTTGAATGCCGTGAGGGTGCACCGGTAACCGGCACTGAGTTTGTTCGTAGCGCCACGGGGGTCACCGGCATACCCTGCAACTGCTACGGAATTTCCGTAGTTTCAGAAATCTTCTTTTCAGACGGTAGCAAAATTAATGTCTTAATATTTAAAAAAAATTAATTTTAGCGTAACTTGTCCACTATTACTTATAAAAGTGCAGGCCATATGGCTAGATTCTTAAGTTCTGATAAACGTTTTATGAGAGATCCATTTGCTTTAAAAATTTCTACTTTGGTTCGCTACTACTAGAAAGAATTATTTTCAAAATCTTCATAAGTTGGAGGGTATGGTCACCGGTGAAGCCAAGATTATTAGAAACACATAATTCGAGTAAATTTTCAATATTATTATCGTCACTAAAATTGTTTGAAGAAATTAATGCAATATAGAACACACAAAAATAACTTATTTTTATACACAGAGATGCCAACTTGCTCCGGACAGCGAATAAATATTTTCAAGTGGTAGTTAATTAATTGTGATTCTTGGTTTAATAAATTAAATTTAGTAGTTTTTATCCTCCACTATTTCTGAAAAATTCGTAGGCTTAAATACCACTTTTCTCACAATTTGTGTGCTAAACCCCTAAAAAAACAAGCAATACCTGTCTAATATTTGCAAATTTAGTTTGTATTCAACTTGTTAAGGTTCAAATTGCAAAGAAAAAAAAGCGTTATTTAATTTAATACTTCATTTATATTGGTGCAAATTTGCACCACGTTAAAGGCAGTTACATGTTAAACCTATTTTTTTTAAAGTGTACACATTCAGTCATCAGAAAGTTATAATATTAGGTCATATAATTAACTCAGTTTATGAAAGAGTACGCCATGCAAAAGGTTCCTTTATATAAAAAAAAACGTGGTAAGGGATTTACTTTTAAATGTATGTACTTACCTTAAAACTACCAGTTAGGTTTGTCCGATACTTTCATTACGAGTTTGATATGCATGTATTTGCTTTTTAGTGCTATATGTGCTGTGTCTTTTCAATCTAGAACATTATTAACGATTTAAAAGTTTAATCATCTACGATTATTTTTATAAAAGAACCTTTTGCATTCCTGTAAAATTTTGTGTAGTTTCGCGGTTAAAACAACTTTCCATTAGATTACTGTCTTTAATTTCTGTTATCTTTTCAAACTTTCCGTTTCATTTCATTTCCATGACAAATATTTCCACAAAAAGCGTAAAAGTTTTAAGGCATGGTATGGAATTAAAGATAGTAAACCAGTAGATAAAATGTTCGAAACAAGTTAAAGTGTTTTTAGTAATTATAATAGTATCCATCAAAATAACTTTCCTTTTGCAGCAACAGATTCAGCATTCTGGACTAGGTCCTTCAGTCGAAAGGAATGCAAAGAATCTTCTGGAAAGAAAAATTCCGAGATACACCGGAAGAGTCAGCGATACAATTTAATAGGAGTGGAGATACATTTAATTAAATCAGGAAAGTCTTGACTCCTAAGCTCAAGGATGGCGAACTTGCAGTTACAGTTACTGAATAAAGATTTCACCACAATTATGCTCCATCTCTGGGGAATAGAGTAATTACATCAAAGGCGAAAGATATTTGTGGTTAGAAGGAAATGATTCCGGAATAAGTCATAATTATGTCGGAATTGTGGAGAGTTGCAAATGTCGAGGGAATATTGCCTCAAACTGCAAGCGTTGCACCATTATATTTTTCTTCCAATACTCACCTGGGTTGACATTTCATCGATTCAGGCGTATTAGGGCAAATTTGTTGGCCACTCTTTCAGGATCTGCGTATTAGGTAGGCCAACGTTGCTCCCACAGTAAGGACAGATTGTACAGAGAATGAAAGAATAGCCATGCCTTGTCTGGGATTCGAACCCAGAACCTTTCTGATGCAAGGCCAGTTTCATGACCCCTACACAATCCTGGTCGGCTCCATTATATTCTTAGTCTTAGAAACGGAATCATGGGATAGTGGAATAGGATGCGTTTTGCTGAATCAAAGTTTTGATAATGTTTACATTTCAAATGCTTGAATTTCGAATGGATTTTATGTAAAAAAATTTTAAAGTTAGCGAATGGCAAGCTGAAAAATATTGAAACTGCATTTTTTAGTCTTTCTAAGAAACTGTTTCAATAAGTCCTAAATATGTCAAAACTGGGAAGAATCTCAATTTTAAAAATGCGCCGTGAACGATTGTATCAAGGTGCAGATACCATCATATATTTAGCGTCAGGAAACGGAATCTTAATGAAACAGGATAAATTTCATTGCAATGAACTGATTCCAGTGTTAGAATCTTAAATGTTTAAATTGGTGAATTTTGTTTGCTTTGTTTATACAATTTTCTTCGATATTCCCACTTAATACAATTAAATTCTTAATATAATAAGTCATAAGTTTGTAAAAATTGTGGAGAATCTCAATTTTAAAGTATTAATGGCAAGGAAAATTGTAAGTTAGTGAATAGCACAAACATGAATTTATTTAGTATATTTCTTAGATATACTTAGATATGATTTCAGAATCGGTCATAAATATGTCACAATTGCGGAAAGTTTCATTTCTATGTGGTAATGTCGAGAAGAATACTTTATCAAACTGCTAGGGTTATCTGTATATATTCTCTTATGTGGCAGCATTAACTCGAATATTTCCCTTTCTTGTCAATAATATTATTATTTATTCATTTTGTTAGTTAGTCTTAAGAAATCATTCAAGCAGTGTTGAATAGTATTTTTTGTAGAATAATTTCGCATTTTTTTTCAGAAATAAAAACATTGTTAGGAAGTAATTATTTAAGACTTATTTTTGATCCTTTCTAAAATGGCTGAAGAAATTTTAAACGCAAACGTTGCTATGGCACCGCACTCTCTCATATTAATTATTAGTGACGGGGCTTTCTTTTTTTGAGCAATAGCCTATGTATTATATGATACTCAAGTTATGGCTCAAGAGATGCGTGAGGAAGTTGTACAGCACGTAGCACTGGGATGAGTTTTCCATCTCACCTCACGACAGAGATGGAAATAGTTCTAATACTTTTGCTGTCTGAATTCATACTTACGAAGGTTTGCGTGATTTATTGCTGCCGGGCAGATTTTAAATTATTACTAAATTTCAATATCGTTTACATCTCTTAAAAATAGTTAAAATTGAAATCGGAATACTTCCGTGTGGGCGACAGCTAGATGGTTAAAAAAATTGGTTAATTTATACATTGTTTAAAACTAAGAGAGGTCTTAGGATTGATTGGAGGATGGGTTGAAGAATTAGAATATTTAAATACAGTTGTGTTGCGTATTCGGTTTGGTTACTATTGAAGTTTATTTTAATTAGATAATTTTGAAAGGTGACCAATCTGGTCATGAAACGTGGCTAGTACCATTATATTAATAGTGTCAAGAAACTGACAAAAAATAAAATAGGATGCATTTTACGAAAACAGAATTTTTACAGTGTTTACATTTTAAATGTTTAAATCAGAGAATTGAAAAATTAGTTTAGCAATTAACAGACTGTGAAAAAACATATTTATCAAACCCAAATTTATGAGGGAATATAATTTATGCATATTTACCAATTTATACAACATCTAAACTATCGTTGAAAATTTAGGCTTGAATGCTACTAATATATACAAAAATAATATATATACTCAATATTTTAAATTGTCTGCTCGTTTTCTTATGATAAAAAATAAGATAACAAAACTCAACACATAGGTCATTTTAAAAGAGTTCGTGGGCTATTGCCTTACCCTTGGGTCATAGATTCATCACCACTATCCCAAAGCATAGCTGCCTAATCTCTTCTATTTTGAGAAAGATTAGAGTTTTTAAATTATATATATAAAAGTCCTGACAATAGTCTTTCAAAATATTAAGTAAACAATTTCTGCTTACGATTGTAATATTGATTATTATTTCGCTACCACATCGAAAAATCTTTATTAAATAATATAAAAAACGCATTCCATTTCATAACATATGACATAAACTTGCGCCATTAATTGTTGCATTTTATGTAATCTGTCTACTGTTTTTGCTTATGTTCTCATTACAGGATGCATGGGAAAAGGGCCATTATTGGCCTCAGGAGCCCAGCTAGACCACATGACATAGGAACGGCAATAGAAAAAATAAATGGAACTTATATCCATAGCATTTCACTTTTAGACGGAATAATAATAGTCTACTTTGTTTAAATCCACAACTTTGCTTAAAATAAAAATTACTTCGAACTAATACTTGTTAAAAGTAAAGTTAAAGTAATTATAAGCTTTTTAAAATAGCCACGCCCACATTTAAGTTACCACTTCTTTACTTTATTCTCATATAATCCCCACTATGTAGGAAGAGCACGTAATAGTTTCGAAAATAAAAATTAAAAAACCGCTAACGTTAAGGTTCTTTTACATCCACTTTAGATATTGCTGATAAATTTTCCCCCACAGAATTGAAAGACTTAGCAAAATTGCTATAGAACAAAAATGTAGAGAAGATTCTGTAAATAGAATTATGTTAACAAATGTCAACATGAGTTTGATCACCAGAGAGAGGGTATTGATAGCACGAAATGTTATCACTCTTTAGGTTAAATTTTGCTTAAATAGTGATAAAAACGTTTATTCGTTAATCTCTACAACATATTTTTTGCATTTATTTGAATTAATATTTTTATAAGTTGACTGACTCGTGCTGACAACTCAAAACAAAATAAAAATGCTACAAGCTTTTCAAAACATATAAAGATGTAAATTTTAGAATTAATCGAATGTATTTAATTAACTCACCAAGCTCATCAATGATTGGAGCCATTCTTAGTGTCAATCCCACCAAAAAGAAGCTCAGCATAATTAGGGAGAGGGCAACCACCACAATAGCCAACCTGGCTCTTTTCGAATGTTCGAAGTCTCTACCAACTCCACTACTTCTTCGATTCGAACTATCTTCAGAGTGCAGTCTTTGTCTTTTGCAACCACTACCACGTCTGCACTTGTGGACCTTACGGCTACCATTGCCGGACATATCAATGGCAAATACTTTCTTTTTTCTTTTCTTCTTTTTCTTTTTGATCATAGAGTCCGAAGGATCTGGTTCTTTGGATGAAGACGGTGGCGTGGTGAGCAAGCGAGGGAATTCGTCATTTTTGGTGAACCACAGGGGACCTTTACCTCCCCCCTCAAAGTACTGATTTTCGTACTGACTACTGATGCAGCTTGAGCTGTGGCTTTTAACTGAGCACCTTGATTTGGAAGGACAAGGGAGATGCAGATGACAGGAGTCGGTCAAATACTCTTTCTGCTTTTCTGTCATTGTCAGACAGATTAATTTGTCAGATTTCTTAAGATTTTCACCATATGTCTTTGAACGCACAAAAAATGGCGATTGTCTTGATTGTTCAAATCAATGAAATCTGAACGTCATAGCATTTAGTTGTGGTGACATTTCTTACAAAGGTTAGAATGACATAGTTCAATGAGTTGTAATGGTGTGACTTATTGTAAAAGGTCACGTGAGGGATTAGTCAAATACGTCTTTGAACACACAAAAAATGGCGAAAGTCTTGATTGTAAAATTAATGAAATATGAATGTCATATCATCCAGTTGTGGCGATATTATTTTTTTACAAATGTTATAATGCCTTAGTTTAATGAGTTGTAATGTTCAGACTTATTATAAAAAGGTTTTCTTGAACTACACTCATTTTTATTTTATGAGGCTTCAGTTTATTTCACTGTGTTTAAGTTATTATAAACACAAACTGGACAGTTAGTGTTCGTTTCAGGTTTTAAAAAATATTTCTTTGAAGATTAGATTACTTTGAAGACCATCAAACTCCAACATTTATTTATACTTTAAAAAACATTGTTAGAATTTGAAGACCACAAATAATACTTAAAAACATTGTTTAATTTTAAGATCACAATGCTCCAATATTTATCGATCTTAAAGCAATATTTATCAGTTTCTAAGCAATACTAAAACTCTTATTTCTTTGAAGATTAGATTACTTTGAAGACCACAAAACTCCAAAATTTATTGATACTTTAGAAAACAGTGTTTGAATTTAAAAAAACACAAAGCTCTATGAAGAATACTTTTAAAACGTTGATGGAATTTGAAGACCACCAAGTTCCAAAACTTCTCGATTTTTAGGAAAATGTTTGAATTTGAAGACCAAGCTCCACATTTATTGATACTTCAAGCAAATTTTTGAAATTTAATATTTTTTTTCCAGAAAATATATCATGTAAGAATTACTGAATTTCTTTGAGAAGTTCAAACGGTAAAAATGCGGAACAGAGCAAGAAAATTCTCCAGAAAAAGTTCCAACACCGAATAAAATCAAGGTTAGACTATAAGTTATGAAAGGACACCACATCAAGATGTTCTTAAAAAAACAATTTCCAAAAAATATGTACTTGGAAGCTTCAAGATACCCATAAATAGATACTATCTTTCCTGAATTAATATTGATTGTTACGAAACAAAGTTTTGATATGTTTAGTGAAATGCAATGTTATTTTGTCTCAGATATTGAGCAAACAATTCATTTAAATACATTTGTGTACTTCTAGTATCAATGAAATTGAATGATTGATCACAGTGATTCTATTGATGAATGAAGATTTAAGTATGAATAACACAGACATGGTTTGTAACACCGAATTAAGTACGCTCATTAGTAACACTGATAAAAATATGCATAGTAACACACAGATATTAAATGTTACACATACTTAAGTAAAACAAATTCAGGTATGCATATTCAGTTCAAAGCATATTATGGGAAGTGTAAAATTTTTCAGGTTGGAGGCAATTAAATAATTATGCATATTGTTTACCGAGAACTGAATATAGGAGATTAAACTAAAATTAATATTTGAGCATATTAACATCAAAGTTCAGTTTTATAAAGCTTAAGTGTATTTAATTAAAGTTTTGTTTTGAAATAACGAATCACTTAGAATTAGAACAAAGAAATGCCGTTTAAACAAACAGGAAGAAAATAAATTTTAAATTGATTTGTTTAATGTCTTATGTTAAATTATGCACAGAAATTTAGCGAAAGATGTTTGCAATATTTCTCAAATGCAAATAATTTCAGGATTGATTAAAAATAAAGGAAAGAAAATTTATTTTGCTTTAGATTATAAGTAATAGTGAAGTAGTTTACTGTAATAGTAGATTAAATAACAAATAGACAGTAAAAAGAAGATAATAAATCTATGTTTACTAAAATTCTGAATAGTAAACAAGGTAAGAGATAAACAAGATTATCTTGATCTGATCAGATTTTGATAAAAACGAAGTGATTCTAAGCGTTTCGCAAGATAGAAAAAAACACACATTATAAAGCCAAACTTCGAAACAAGTGCTGAAAGATTTTGAAAGTAAGCATCATAAAATGTATATCTTTCCTTAATTACTGATTTAACAATTTTACATTTCAGTTGTGTCATATCTAATGTCTTCGGTAAAAAGCCTGAAAATTTCTAATAGCATGAAGTAACAAAAAATGAGTAAAAAATTAATCATGGCAGCTATTAGAAACCACCGAAGAAGGAAATTTCCAATCATTTTCTAAACTGATTTCACATATGTTTCGATTCATAAATTCTTCCGGAATTAAACTATGTACACAAGTAAATCAGTCCCTCAAACAAAGGAACCTAAAGTTTCTTCTTACTTTTAAATAGACATCTAAATAGTAATACGTTTATATAAGTTTACGATTAATTATTAAATAACAGTGAACTTAGATGAAGAAATTCGGTACGATTTTTATAAGCATAACATATTGTCAACTGGAAATAAATGAGCTAAAAGAATTGAATCAAAAGAAATCAACCACTTTAAAAAGACACGAAAGATGAAATGTTATGTCACCAATTAGTATCCTTTAAAATATGTAATCATCTGCCACATTCAACAAGTTCCACAGTCGCCAATACCTTCTCCTGATATCACGTTAAAAGTAGGATCCTTATAATGATTTAGTACCGGGGGATAACGTTGGCGGGATTATATCTCCCATTTTCGATTAAAAAAACATAATCTTTCGCCATCAACGAGGCGTAAGAAATGCCAACTTCATCAAAATATCAAATTTACACGAGCCAAAAATTTCCGGCAGTGGATGCCTAGGCAGAGATGATTTCTTATCGATTTGCGCATGCGTATCAGCGATGCTGTGACATCATGATTCGGGATCAAGCCTCCCATTGGATTCCTGAAGAAAGGTAATCTCCCAACAGGCTGTTGAGTGCTTTCCTCCCCCTAATATGTAATTCTTTTACTTATTTGAGCGTTCCCAGAGAAACAAATGTAGCTACCACAATAAACCCACATTAGTCGCCAAATAGAATAAAATAAAACTAGTTGACCCCAGACACATTTTTCATCCTGTAAAAGGATGCATCTGTATTTGGAAATTACGTTGTTCCGATTGCATGATTTCATGAATCTTTCCACAGATTTAACCGTAGTAATTGAATTCTTGCACCTTCAATCCTTTCCCTCTTGAATTTATTTGAAAATTCCCTTCTGCTGAGATGCCACGTGTGACTAAAAATTTAAGAAGTAATGGGAATTCAATTCATTTAATTATACCATCGCAGCTAGTACCATGATTGCATGAACTGCAAATTATTCTTATTTAAATTGAAAACATTTTTTGCATTCGCTTTCAACAGAAAAGTGAAAGAAATAGGTTAGAAAAAGCAGCTGAATTTAATCTCTTTTGTCCCGCAGTAGACTGATCGTAAGGACTCCGTTCCTAGTAGAACATCGAAGTCAAGCATCAATGCAGATGCGGTCAGTAAACGGGTGGGTGACCGCATTGATCAGCCTGTGTAGGTACCGAGGGTGAGCAATATCGGTCGTCGTTAAACTGTTCTACTGAAAAGTGCTCGACTTCGCGCTCCGGTCGTCGGGCTACCAAAGCAGGAGAGCCATCCCCTCTGCTGAGGATCGAAATTGCGGGCATGTCTTCGGATCATCCTCAGGGATGTTTCCCAAACCGTTGCCAATAGCCCATTGTGCAGCTCTAGTGAGCCGAAAATAAAGTACCCACCTATCTACTTTTAACAGATTTTTGCTTTTTATTCGTCGTTACTTTTTGCAAACAATGAATTTTTTATTTTGAAAACAATGAATGGTTAAAAGTGGTAGCAACACAAGTGTCATGTCTACTTTTTAATATTGTTGATTTAAAAATACTGCAGCTAGAACAGGAAAAAAAAGTAGTGTTAGCTTTAGAAAAAAAGTATAGAGGTAATTATTGGAAAAGCAGGATTATCATAGTTTCGGGATAGTTGCTAAGCCTTACGTTTTAGCTCTGCATGATATTTGAAGTGGTAGTAAATAAAATGGTAAGTTAAAGTACTAGGCCCGGTGTCATCATTTGACGGCTGTCCGTTTTCTAGAAAAAGTTAATAGCAGTAGCAACAAGAATTAGTTCTTAAAATTAGTTTTGGTTTAACAGGACAATTGTAATGTCTACTGAAAACATTTGTCTAGGAAAGTAGATGCCCCAATTTGAAGTGATGAAGAAAGTACCTTTGTAGCAAAAAAGAAGTATTATATTTGCTAACGCACTTTTGGATAAGGAGACAATTCAAACCACAACGGCAATTTTTTTGAAGTAACAAAAAAATCGCCTTAAAATAATGCATTTTTTATTATTATTTACGACATTTATTTTTAAAAAAATTACAATATTACTTTTTCTTAAAAGTAGAAGACTCTCTCTCTCACTGGGATTAAACTAATTTATGTATTTCAAAATAATGAATGGTATCTATTATATATAACTAGTGGGCTGTGCCCCCTGCTCGCTAACGCTCGCCAACCCCCGAAAATTGCTACTCAATCTTATATGGNTTTTTTCTAGAAAATGATCTGTCCTCAAATGGTAACAATGACTGCTTACAAGTTAAAAGATTACGACTAACCATACACACTATTTACTACCACATCAAATATCATGTTAAACTATTACTCTTGAAGTTAAACATAACTTTTTTTAATAGATTTTTGAGACGCTAAATTCGAAAGAGTTATTTATTTTAAGGCCACTTAAATGGTCCCTTAGTAATTCCTCCCCCCCACGAAAAAAAAACGCTTCATTCTATTTATAACAGGAAAAAAAGAGTTAAGTTATCATGACTAGCGAAAAGGGAATGGGATACTTGCAAGTGACGTAGTGTGGGTATCTCGATCCTGATTGGTTGTTGAAACGTGGCATTTGTTTACCTTGACAACTGTTCTTTCCATTCTATTTCGAGTAAACCAAGCCCGTCAAGTTCAAATTCTCTTAATTAACGCATTCCATATTCTTTTCTTTAAAAAGATTTCAATTCTTTCACTATATATTTACACGAATACTTAACACAAAAACAGACATGAAGCCACGTGAAACATAAACAAACTGTTGCCATTCACACAAAGCAAAAACATATGACAGTTATAATAAAATAAGTAAAAGTTAAGAAAAAGAAGTTTACGAGAAAGAATTATATTTCAACAAATTCGATGAGCGAAACGGTTCCGTATGTAATTAGCTTAACGTTAATTAACATTCTAAGTTATGTAGAGAAACTTATCTCAACTTTAATGCGTGATTTTGCTGATAAAGATTAGCTGGCGTGTACGTCATAGGTCACATGTTTGGGTATGGGTTGTCTTCTTCTTCTGGGAGTGCAAGTACCCAATTACGACAGTAAAATTTTGTCCGACAAGGGTTTTTAACTTGATATCTCCTAAAGGAAATATACTCGTGTTTAAAAACTTAAAGTTTAAAATTTTCACAGATTTAAAAGCATTAAACTAAAATGAATATAATTGTGTTAATTCAAAAGAATTTTTGCTATAAATTAAAAGCATTAGTTTCCTTATTTACGAGATAAATTTAAGTAGTTTTTCTGGCAATTGCGTAATTATTCCGTCGACCATTTTCACCAACACTGCATTTAAGCGATTTTGTAATCTCCCAAATTTATTTTTGTGAAGGAAATAATCATAAGGAAATAGACAAATGCAACTTATTTCATATAAAAAAAAGTATTTAAATTTGAGTCACATCCAAATAAATTTTCTGATTTGGCGAAAATGGTTGACGGTTTAAAACGTAAATGTCGTTTTTCTTGTTTAAATTGTTATGAGAGTTGAGGATTTAAAATTAATAATTAAATTACTAGATAGTTTCCTTTTCTGCGTAATAAACTGAAATAGTTTTTCTCGTAGAAAATATTATAAGAGTTAAAATTATTATAGTTTTATTTTCTCGAGTTACACAGTTAAGATGTTGATGCGGATATGAAGTTGATTTTCAATACAATCAGTACTGCAAAGATCTACTTTTTAAATGTTTTTTTTTTAAAAAAATACGCAATGATAAACATTAAATACAATAGTAGTTAGAGAAAATAAATGACGATATTAAATGCCTTCGTTTCTATCAACAATTTACGTTATTTCAATGAGATAAACAAATGTAAGTTCTTGAAGCAAAAACGTCTTGGTTAAATAGATTCATTTATTTTTACTTGATTATAACAAACATTCGAAATGAAATCTTTTTAAAAGAAATGAGATGCAATCAGTGAGTAATGGTCCGTAAAATAAGTGCATGCAAAAGATTTTCTTAGTAAAATTCAGAAAAACGATAAATTTGTTTAAGAATTCAATTAAACTAGAATAGTAGCGACGGAAAGCGATTTTTTTTCTTACTTTTGAAAAAAACCTTTTTCAGCGATTGTTGTTGCCATTACAGAAAGCAAATATCAATGGATTGTTTCCGAGGGCAATAAGGCTTAAACTAATGAAAGCACAACTTACAATTGTAAGAAGGTATTTTTCCGCTTCGCTTGTTTGCTGCTTTGATGTTTGGATTCTGAAGTACCATTCATTTTGAGATGAAACACATAAATTGCTTACGCTTTTTGATTTCTAAGATTCATTAGTACTTTTATGAGTTCTTTGAGTTAGAAAATACTAATCGATAGTATTTTTTAAATCTAAAATACTAATAATATTAATCTATAGTATCAACGGTTCCCATTTTGTTTTCGGCTACGGAACCTTAAATAATCATTTTTCTCTTGGTTTAACACTGACTTTATAGCTAAAGTTTGTTAAGGTAATTGTGAACGTTGTGACCCTTAAAAGGCTATTTTCAAAATATTTAATTAGAGGAATGAAGATGTTGCATTGTTTAATCATTAATAATCTAATTATATATAAAAATATAATGATGATGTCACAGTCTCTCATTGTTGTCGGTGCATTTTTATTGTCCGGAAAACCACAAGGTAGGATCCAGTTTTCCCACAATTGCTTTCATACTGGTTTGGTTGTCATCAGCATAAAATTGATAAAAGTCATAAAGGTATTGTTTTCCTATTAATATTTTGTATCCCTAATAAGTATTAATAATAAGTACTAATTCCCCTAAGTACTAACCCTAATAGTAATAATAAGTACTAACTCACGGAACCATTTTAATGTTACCACGGAACCCTAGGAATTCGCGGAATACCATTTCGGAACCGCTGGTGTATAGTATAGGTTAATATATTCAACTTATAGGGGTTTAGCAAAAATATAAAAACATTTCTCTTCGTATTCTTCTTTAAACAGTAAATGGTTTGGGAAATTTTGCATAGCAAAAGTGTTGGTACAATTTGAAAGATCATGCTTGATGCTTTTAGAAATGGTGTCCTTTTTACCAATGCAAAATCTGCATCGATTAAAATAAGTGTAGAAAGTTAAAAGATTTTTAATTCCCTTATAATTAAAAAGCATTCTAATATAAATATTGCATTTCTGTTGAATGAATTTTAAAATTGCTGATATTAAGAGTAAAAAAAATTCTCAACTTCTCGTTTTACGTTTTGCTGCATTAGATAAAATGACATACAGTGTTAGATAATAAAAAACTAAAGCCAGAAATTTTTTGATAATTTTGACTGCATTTTAAAAGCCTCATCACGAGATAGCTAGAAAAAAGTGGCGTTCCATTTGAATTTTTTTGATCAGTTATATCTGACTGCAACGAAAATAACTTTTAATCAAATTTATAAAACAAGTAATCATGCATTATTGCATAAATCTAGTTATCACTAGAAGAATTAAATATTAACAAGTTTTAGAGACATAAACTGTGAGTTACNAAATTTCAGAACAATTGAATAATTTATTGCAGAGTTACAGTAACAAGTTCAATAAGGTGTTGACCCACCTCTAGCCTGGATACAAGCTGCCACACGGCGTGGCATAGACCGATAAAGCTTCGGGATGGTCTCTTGCTGTATTTCCTGCCAAATTCGATCCAATTGTCGAACGAGGTCATCAACATTCCGTGCCAGATGCAATCACCTTCCCATCATATCCCAGACATGCTTGATGGGAAAGAGATCTGGTGATCTGGCAGGCCAAGGAAGAGTTTGACAAGCTTGCAGACAGTTCATAGCAACACGTGCCGTATGTGGTCTGGCATTGTCCTGCTGATAAACCAGCCCAGGGTCTCGGATGGTCTTAGGATGTCGTCGACATACTGCTGTGCAGTAAGTGTACCTCTAATGACGACCAAAGGGGTCCGGCTGTCAAATGAAATGGCACCCCAGACCACAATGCCTTGTTGAGGGCCGGTGTGGCGTGCAATAGTGAAGGCAGGATGCCCCCTCTGCCCTGTGCGTCTCCAAACACGTCTTCGATGATCGTCAGGACAAAGTTGGTAGCGGGATTCGTCGCTATACGTCCCCAGTCGGCATCATTCCAGCCTGATCTGTTCAAAACATTCATGCATACGAAATTTCAAAGCAATCGGATGATTGCTTCTTGGTGAGTCGATTTTTTTTGTTATAGAGTGCATTTTAATTTTAAATGTTATTTTAAAAAATAATTACTCAAAAAAAATGATTTATGTCCACTAATAGATCTTAATGGTATCGTAAGGGAAATATTTTGAAGTGGAAAATGGCGGCACAAGTGTTCTTTTTAGCACACATGTTTTTAGTTGAATAATTTCAACTGTTTTATGACAAAAAACAACAATTATTGCGAAGCAATCATCGGGGTTGGAGAGCATCAGCGAACAGGGGGCTTAGATCCCAATCTTAAAATAAGTTTCATGTCCGACAATTAAATTTGCAGTCCTGGTGCTATATTTAGTCTAGTAATGATTTTGTTTTTGGTGCATATACATAAGCTGAAAATGATTAAAATAAGCCGAATCATAGTTTAATTCGAAAAGAAAACTGAAAAAAAAAAAACTGCCACAAACGTTGAAAATGGTTATTAGGGAAACATATTTTTTTTATTAAAGCATTTAGTTATTTTATTTTGATTCGAAAATAGCAATAGAAAATACTAATGCAATATTTTATAAATGCTTGTTTTTTTTCTCCATAATTTGTTTAATATATTGCTATTAGAAATACTATATTTTGTTTTAAAAAATGCCATTTGTATTTAATTGGTATTTTACTTGAAATAATTTCATGAAAGCAATAGAAAAGATTAAATGAATTATGAATTATAGGTTGGATCTAATTATAATCAGAGGTTTCAATACTCATCGGATCCCGTACGGAACCCTAAATATTCAACCCCCCTTCGCTGAACTCTTACTGTGTAAATAAAGTTTGTTAAGGTAATTATGAACGTTATAACCTCTAAAAGGCTATTTTTAAAATATTTAATTACAGGGATTAAGATTTTTCATTGTTTAATTTTTAATCAAACTAGATATAAAAAAATCTAATGATGCTGTCTCTGTTTTCCTTGTTGTCGGTGCATTTTTCTTGTCCGGAAAATCACATGGTAGGATCCAGTTTTCCCACATTAATTTTAATACTGGTTTGATTACCATCAGCATGAAATTGATAAAAGTCATAAAGGTATTGTTTCCCTATAAATATTTTTGTATCCCTAATAAGTACTAACTCCCCTAAGTACTAACCCTAATAGTAATAATCAGTACTAACTCGAGGAACCCTTTTAACGTTACTACGGAACTCTAGGATGCCGAGGAATACCATTTCGGAACCGCTGGTGTATAGTATAGGTTAATATATTCAACTTATAGGGGTTTAGAAAAAATATAAAAACAGTTCTCTTCTTATTCTGTGTGACAATCTAAGCAGTAAATGCTTTGGGAAATTTTGCATAGCAAAAGTGTTGGTACAATTTGAAAGATCATGCTTGAAGCTTTTATAAATGGTGTCTTTTTTACCAATGCAAAATTTGAATTTATTAAAACAAGTGTAGAACGTTAAAAGATTTTTTAGATTTTCATTTCCCTTATAATTTAAAAAGCATTCAAATCTAAATATTGCATTCCAGTTGAATGAATTTTAAAATTACTGATATTAAGAGTAAAAAAAAATTCGAAACTTCTCGTTCCACGTTTTGCTGCATGAGTTAAAATTACATACAGTGGTAGACTAAAAAATTAAAGCCAGAAATTTTTTGATAATTTTGCCAGCATTTCTTTCTTTCCTTCTCTCTTTAAATAAACAGGGTTCCTGGGCCGCGAAGCGGCCCCTATCCCATTCATCATTAAATTACATACATCATTAAATTACATTACATACATCATCCCATTCATTATTGAATTACATTGATTTGGCAAACATTGTGGTAGTAAAGTAAGTAGTGGTAGTTAAGTTACTATTGATTCCTCTAAGAAATCGGTGAATTTAACTATCCCTATTATCAGCCATTTGTCTTATATCGGATAAATAGTAGCTCTGTTCTAGGTACGTCATATATAAATTTTTATTTTAAAATTTTTTTTTTAAAATCTCAAATCTTTTCTTATTTTACCATTATTTTAAAAATCACTATTTTTAATGTAGCATACATTCATTTTGAATCTGAAATGCTAACTGCAAAAAAAATTTTTTTGTTGCGGTTTATCTGTTACGCAATTTCGGTAGCAATATCGAAAGATTTTACCTAGCTGCAATAAAGGTCCTTCATTAATATTTTAATTTAAATCTATTAAATTTGAAACTAAAAGAATTTTGACAGCTACTACATATAAATAACTTAAACATGCACATAAATGCAAATAGTTAGTTCTCAAGTGTTCTTGAAATTAGTTTTTTTAAATGAAAATTTTAAAACTTCTACTTCTTACTATTCGCAACGAAATAAAAATAATAATAAATTCATCGTTATGAATGTAAATGTTAGAAATAATGAAATATTTTAGTTGCATTTATTTTAAATATTTTCGTAATACAATTGGAAATTCCGTAATATCCGCAAGAATTTACAAAGTGAATCTGCAGCATAAATCCAAATTTGCCAAGTCAGACAGAGATCATTATTTGTATAAATGCAGTCTAATATATATTGAGCACGATTTTCAAATAAAAAGGTCCCTACGAATGATACATATACATTAAAATTTTATGTTGTTCATATTTGAGTTGAATTTTATACAATGAAACTAAAAAACAAATGGAATGTATCTCTATATAGTTATGTCTATTACCAAATAATAGGAAAAAAAATCTGTATTTTTTAATATTTGCCTATGTTCTCTCAAATCAGCTTTCCAATTTTAATTACAAACAAACTTAGAGATATTTTAAAATTTCCCCATTTGTTTGCTTGCTTTTTTTTTCTTCAATAAAACTGTTCTGATTAGCAGCGCCCTCTGCCGTGCTGGCAGGTTTCTGAGAGGGATGCCAACTTCTCCGTTATCTTCAAAAGTTTAAATAAATTGGTTGCAGGTCACGGTAGCGCAGGGGATAAAGCACTTGCTTCCCGTTGTGGTGATCCAAGTTTGAATGCCAGCGGTAGCTGGTCTATACAAATTCTGCTCCTGGCTCGTACCGATCACTGTGCTGACATAAAATACCTCAATGTTAGACGGATCAGTGGTTAGAATCATCTTGCTGTCGGCTAGCCGTTCAAGATATTTGTGGTTTTTCTCTCCACGTAAACTAAATACAGGTTTGTTCCATCAAAAAGTACTTCACGAAGTCTAATTTGTCCCAATGAATGACATAGGAGTTCCCTTGTATTCTGGATTGGGTTCTAAGTTACAAGACATTGTAACTAGACTAAGTTACTTGAACATTGATAGTCGTAAGCTCAGAATTGGGTCGGATTTTCAACACCAAATGGCTCCTATATAAAATAAAATACTTGAACACCAAATGGCCGGTTACAAATTAAAATATTTGAGAAGTTATATTCTTATTCAAACCTTACGTTAGTTAGGCTCATGAAATTACGTTATTTAGGCTCATGAATTATTGATTTGCACCTAGGAAAACAAAACTTTCCAAATTGGCGATTTTAAATAAGTTGAGTCAATTTTTAATGGTTCGTAAAGAAATGGGTGTGTCACAGTAACGTATAAATAGTTAAAATATAATTTTTATTTTTAAATATTTTCAACTTGGTTTATTTTAACGCAGGTAAAATACTAAAAATAGAGTTTAATTATGATTTTTAACCAAAACTAAAATTAAAAAAAAAAAATTGGTAATGCATCTTAACAAAAAAACTCGCTAATGCATCTTAGCTATTTCTTTAATCAAAGAAAACGCGGGGAGTTTAATTTTTCTTGTTGATGGGACCCGTTGCTTGAAATTAAATTTACCTTTCATTTTGCTCTTTTCAGGTTTTTCCCTAAACTTAATCAAAACTTTTAACCTATCAACTTTCTCCGCGATTTTTCACGAGAACGGTAGAATGTTTCTGATCGATGTGGCGAACAAAAATATTCGAAGCTTAAGAGTTAGGCTCTTTTAAAATATAAATCTTTTTAAAACAACGGAGCGGTTAATGAGATTTCACGCCCGAAAATAGCTTTTTTTTTTATTCGACCCCTGAATAAATATGGACTGTTAATTTAAATTATTCAGATATTTTCACCTTTATTCGTAAACAATGGGAAACTATTTAATGGAAAAATCAATACTTCGCGTCCATAAAACTTTCGCCCGATTGTATGTAATTTGAAGAGAAACAGAACTAAAACTGCCCACAAAAAAGTTTTATTTATTTTCTATTAATTTATAAAATGAAATTCCGTGAATTATTATGAAGTTCGCAATTTATTTTATTTTTGTGAAGTTTCCTTATTTGTAATTGTTTTCGAACTAAGTAAAGATCCCGCAGAGGACTGATCGTTAAGGCACGGTTCCCAGCAGATCACCGAAGTCAAGCATCACTGGCTGCGGTCAGTAAGCGGGTGGGTGACCACTTGGATCAGTTTGCGTAGGGACCGAGGGTGTGCGGTATGGGTCCCCGTTAAACTGTTCTACCGTAAAGTGCTCGACTTCGCGTGCAGGTCGTCGGGCTACCGAAGCGGCGGCGCCATCCCCTCCGCAGAGGATCAAAATTGAGATGGCAAGTCTTCGAATCATCCTCAGGGATGCTTTCCAGACCGTCGCCAATAGCCCATTGTGCAGCTCTAGTGCGACGTAAATGAACTACAACTACAACGAACTAAGTAAAGATGCAAATATTAGTAATAAAAAATATAATCTCTTGATGTAACTTATTGCAAATAATGTTGCTAAAACGTGTTACTACATTTACTTTAAATAAGCTAAATTTACGTTTTAAAATAAGTAACGTCACAATTTAATTATATATTTTTGACATAATCACACAATTCTCTTCCCATCCTTCAAATCGTGACATCATGTTTCATTTTTTATTGTTGCACATTCATATGCTATCTTGTATGCTTATGACAAAGATGGCTTATCAGCCCCTGCGAAGTTGAACGACGGATAGTCAGTTAGTGAAAGACATCAAAAAGTTGCGTGTAGGGTTTCGAACCCGCTACCTTCATTTGGCGGATCGGCGAGGGAGACCTCTGTGTGACATAATTGGTGTACGCTTTTTATCCAGTAGAGTGCCTTAAAAAGTGGCAACACATATGTTAATAGCCAGGGTGGTTCAGGAGATTGAGCGCTAACCTCCCAGTGACACTGGTTCGAGTCCCAGCTATGGCTGTTTGATATGAATTCTGCACCTGGCTCGCACCAACTACAGTGCCGAAGTAAAATATCCTCAGTGGTAGACAGATTATGGGTTAGAATCCCCTTGCCACCAGGCAAACAGTGGGTGGTTTTCGTGGTTTTTCTTACTATGTAACGCAAATGCGGGTTAGTTCCATCAAAAAGTCCCCCATGAAGGCTAGTTTGTCCCAATACTTCATCGAGGAGTTCCCTTGTTTTCTGCGTTAACTTCAAAATTACTAGGTTACAAGGTTGAACATTAGTTGTAAACTCAGATTGGGTTGACTGCTCTAAGGCGATTACAAAATAAAATAAAACTTGCGTGATTATATTAAGAGAATATTTTACAACATATTACACATTATATTAAGAGAATGCATTACAACATTATATATTAAGAATATTAGAAACAAGTAATAACTTGCAAAGTATATTTTTACTTTAAGGCAATTTGGATGCAAAAATGTTTACCTATTATTTGAGATAAGAAGATATGACGTAAGAAGTTAAAAAAAATTATAATGGGGAGTTTTATTTATTGTTTTTTGTTTTTGTTATTGTTTTTTGTTGCACGATTCTTTTTTTTAATTTTTTTAAATCAGATTTTAGATACTAGATATTTTCACTCCGTTGATCTGTAATCCGTCTGCTCTGTCCACACAATATTTTTTTTTAACAATTGCATTTTCCCAAAATGAACAAGTTTAAAAAGTTATACAAACAATGCAAGGTAGTATAAATGCGTAACTAACTTCTACGGGAGTCAGGGATCTTCAGGATTAAACTTGCATAGGAACCTATGAACGGAAATATCACCGTACGCAACTTGGGGAAATACCTATTATGAAATATTCCTTTAGTCCTTATGATCAGGTCATAATAGGGAAGACGCTTCCCGGAAGCGTCCCTAGCCGCGTGTGATGAAATTTCCAGGCATTCCTATATATTCTTTGCCCTAACTCTCCTAGAAATTCGTCTCAATATTTATGCGACCCTTTATTGTATAAAGTTTTTAATCTTGTACATTTTGACAAAAAAATAGACTAAAAAATGTCCTTTTTAAAAAAAATCTGTAACTTTAGGATCAAAACTAATTTCAGACTTGAAATTTCTACACCCGAATTAGGCAAGATCAAGTATTAGTATTAATTATAGATCAATTATCTGTATTATGCAACAAAAAAATTTGTTCTCTAAGGAATAAGTTTGAATTTGATAACGTTTATATTTAGAGACAATAGTGACAAGTAAATTGAAGGACAGCATTTAACATCATATGAATTATGAAAAAGTGTGAAGGAAAATATAGTATAATTTTCTAATAATCTTTGGTATTTAGCAATAAAAATATGCACTTTGTATAAGTAACCTGCTTTGTAACCATATTAAAAATTCACTTTAAAATGGACAGAGGTGGCATTTTACTCATTCAAACTCAGCTGTAAGTCGTTGTATTTTGCATATAATAAAGCTAATACTTTAATTATATGTAACTAGCTGAAGATCCACTCGTAGCATGAGATGAATAAAAAATAAGTAAAGAACCAATAAATTAGTACTGTGAAACACTACGAAATAGCGCTCAAGCATATTTCCGACACAATTAAAGAGCTTGATGGAAGAACCAGGTAAGTGACATTTTTAGGCAAAATAATGAATCAGAGAAAATGACAAAAAAGTGGTTGCATTAATATGGGTATGTTTAATGCAACAGAACCGTTTTTGCCTTTACTTAAAAATTAACATATCTAATCACATCAGTTTTCAGTATGCTTGCATAATTTATATTTCAAATCGGCCACCTGGTCGGCAAATTATTAGAACTTAAGGGTAATTTCGTAAATTAAAGCTATTTCAATTATAAATAACTGTTTCTCTATGATCTAAATAACTGCAAATTTGAAAAATTATGGTTTGGAACATTTTATCTTTAAGGCAGAAAAAGACACGATGTTTCATAACCATAAATTATTAAAATACTCATTTTGTTTTAAATTAATATACAATAAAGAAAAAAAATAAGAAAAATATGTTTAATAAAAACTCTCTGCCAAAGGGTTAATATATTTAAATTTCCATATGTTACATATGCATTATATTATATAACATATGGGAATCATAATCTATAATTTGTTTCCCTAATGTTATATTATTAACGTCAGAGAATATGCTTCCAAACATGTGTAATAATATACTTTAAACATATATGTTCCCATTTATATTTAAACTAGCTGATATCCTCCTTTTAAGCATCGAAAAGACGCTGGTTTTGCCTTCGANAAATAAGTAAGGAATCAATAAATTAGTGACATTTTTAGGCGAAATAATGAATCAGAGAAAATGACAAAAAAGTGGTTGCATTAATATGGGTATGTTTAATGTAACAGAACTGTTTTTGCCTTCACTTAAAAATTAACATTACTAATCACATCAGTTTTTAATACTCTTGCATGATTTTTACTTCAAATTAGGCAGCAGCAATAAAGCAAAGCAAAGAGTTATAAGTCCCACCATCTAATAAATTAGTAATAAAATAGTTCGGTTGCAACTTTTTGAAAATGCCACTTACCTGGTTCGTCCACTAAGTTTTCCAATTAATATAGCTAAAATAATTTAATTTTTTTTTATTGAATATTATTTGCTGCCCTTTTAGGTGGCTTTACGTTACTGAAGTAAGCAAAATTCGTTTTTTGTAGCTCATCCGATTGGAATAAAGTAAAATCTATTTAGCATCACTTGACATGATGCTATTGCACTATCAAGTAATTTTCTCCAGTTCATATCCTTTTGGAGGGGCCGTAAAACACTTATTTCCAAAGTATCAGCATTAAAACTGCAAAGCATTGATGCTGTTTAAATAATCAACAAATATATCTATATTATATTTAATACCTATATCAGTATATATGGTACTTATTACATAACCCTTCAGCACTTTGGTTTTGTGAAAAATACATTTGTCTGAGACAGCCAACTAAAAACGATTTTTTTTTTAAATAGAATTCTTATTAGAACTTAATATAAAGGTTTTAGAGCATGACTATTTCTAGATCTGACTTTCAATTTACTGCTAAAATATTTATAAGTAGTAGAGGAACGAACCAGGGACCTGTAGGACGACAGCGCGAAGCACTACCGCTCAGCCACCGGGCGTCGTTACCATAATACCAGTAGTATATATTAGCGTAAGTAGCACACAATAATTAAGCGTCATCTGTGAATGGGAATTTTCTTCGGTTTTCATAAAAAAAATTTCTATTAACCTTTCTTCCTTTAAGTTAGCTTTTTAGCGCATATCTTATTTTCTTTTATTTCAATTATTACTTTAATTATTCAACTATTATTTTAATCGGATTTATTATTGTATTAAAATATAAAAAAATAGCTTGAATTTTTTTTCTTCATTCATACGCAAAAATTTATGATTTTGTTAATTAAAGTTATTTCAATTATAAATAACTGTTTCTCTATGATCTAAATAACTTCAAATTTTAAAAATTATGGTTTGGAACATTTTATCTTTAAGGCAGAAAAAGACATGGTGTTTCATAACCATAAATTATTAAAATACTCATTTTGTTTTAAATTAATATACAATAAAGAAAAAAAATAAGAAAAATATGTTTAATAAAAACTCTCTGCCAAAGGGTTAATATATTTAAATTTCCATATGTTACATATACATTATATTATATAACACATGGGAAACATAATCTGTAATTTGTTTCCCTAATGTTATATTATTAACGTCAGAGAATATGCTTCCAAACATGTGTAATAATATACTTTAAACATATATGTTCCCATTTATATTTAAACTAGCTGATATTCTCCTTTTAAGCATCGAAAAGACGCTGGTTTTGCCTTCGAATTAAGCAGGCCTTGTCTTTGGATTCAAATACAAATTCATACTATTTATATAAATCGGTCGACTAAACTATCTTATTTCATCAAAATAAATGCTAAAAGACATTGTTTATACACTCTATAACAAAAAAAAAATCGACGCAGCAAGAAGCAATCATCCGATTGCTTTGAATTTTCGTATGCATGAATGTTTTGAACAGATCAGGCTGGAATGATGCCGACTGGGGACGNAATACATTCAATAACAAAAAAACCGACTCACCAAGAAGCAATTATCCGATTGCTTTGAAATTTCGTATGCACGAATATGGCTGGAATGATGCCGACTGGGGACGTATAGTCTTCATCGACGAATCCCGCTTCCAACTGTGTCCTGACGATCATCGAAGACGTGTTTGGAGACGCACAGGGCAGAGGGGGGATCCTGCCTTCACTATTGCACGCCACACCGGCCCTCAACAAGGCATTATGGTCTGGGGTGCCATTTCCTTTGACAGCCGGACCCCTTTGGTCGTCATTAGAGGTACACTTACTGCACAGC
>NC_092212.1:79188592-79208411 GCF_043381705.1 Parasteatoda tepidariorum | reverse complement strand
TTTCCAAGTATTTATATGTTATAATTTCAAGAATAGGCTTGTTTTTAAATATTTGTATGGCTTATAAATTCATAAAGAGCATTAAAAAATAACCAAAATTAAGTGTTCCTTTACTGGGTGTTCATTCACTGGTAAGAGCTGTTCCTTCATTTGGTCTTCTTACTACTTGTTATTTGAACCTCCAAAACTTTAAAACCATATTATGTAAGTTCTCTAAATTTTTTTTTACATAAATTGCAATTAATAGCAAATATGTTGACACTGTCATTTAATTAAAATTACGAATTTTGAAATTAATATGATTTTTTAAAAGGCAAGCGAAGCTTAAGTGTTCCTTCACTGGTTAGTTTACCCTACATGAATTTTACAACATCCGAACTTGCAAGTTCATCATGGGAAGATGTCAAATGGATTGTTTCCTCCTGGATTAGTATGCCATCTGATAAGCAAAAGATTGTTAATGGGCCGTGTCTAATATTTTCCTTTTAAAATTCTTTGCTGAAGATATCATTAAATCACAATTGTCAAAATTTTTCTACTTTATTAAAAAAATTTAGCATTCATTAAGGCAATATAGTGAAAGATTTTTTAAAAATTTAAGTCATCTTATAAAGTTAGGTTCCAAACGTAATGTTTAATTGTCAAATTACTTCAGCAAGTGATTTAGTACTTTACATCATGCTGACAATAATTAGAAGTAATTGAACAGTACTGTATAAAACATCTGGACACCTTAGGCCGTTTGCGGCCCTTTTTCCATTCATCATTAGCTTGATCTTTGAGGTGCTTCGATGAGGTTGTGCAATGCAAATATATGTATATATACTCATATGTGGTGGTTATCTTAGCATCAGCACCGCCAGGGGCTCTAACTAATTCATCTGAGCAGGGGCGAAAGCGAGACGGAAAAGAGGAAAGGCTGGTAGTAAAACCATTTCAGTTATGGCTAGTTTTGGGGAGGAGTTTACTTACTATCTTTTTAAATTTTTCAACAATATCTACTTTATCTTGGAAAAGAAGCAGTTTTATATATATGCCAGAATTATAAAAGAAATCTTGATAGTTACAGATATTTCATTTTTTTCGAAAAAAATGCTGGAATGAAATGTTTTACGTACCAGGTTTTTCTCTTTTCCGTCTTGCTATATAAGGGCTTTCACCCATGCATCTGAGTGGGAATAATTAATAAATCGCCGAAGTGCAAATGAAAGGTGAAAGTTGGGGTTCAGTAACATTTAATGAGTGAAAATTAAAATAAAGTGGCGGGATTAAATAAATTTAAGAGAGAGAGGAGGTTTTTGTCGCAGACTGCCTTGCCTCGCCCCCCGAGTTTCTCAGGTGCACAGTAGCCACATAGCCTCAGGGAAAAGGAAAAATGCATGATAATAAATGCGCAAGAATATATACAAATATTTACAAATTTTACGGGACAAAACTCTATGAGACAGGAATAAAGCGGTTGCCGGGATATATATATATAGATATATATATCTATCTATCTATATATATATATTATATATAAAACTTGCAATGTAAATCCTGGTGGTAGTTACGTTAAAATGAAATAAGTAAATAAAATGAAATTTGCATAATTTCTCACATTTTTAGGCGCGTTTTGTATCACTGTACGTAATTCCTCATATTTTTTTTTTCGATTTTCATTTTTCCCGTTTAAAAGAGTTGCAGCGGCAGTTAGGCGCATTTGTTACAAGGACGTTTTAATCATTACAATAGCGTTTGAAGCGTTGCAAAGGCGTTTAAAGGGCATTAAATTGAGAAGTTTGCCTCTGCACAATTTAACGCATCTGCGCTGGTCACACAGCGACTAAAATAAAATTCAGCCCAAAGACGTTGTAGTTGAGTAGACGTTGTAGGTCTGAGTTTACATCATCAGACCAACGTGAGTGGCATAGTGTGATTCATATTTCTATGCCACCCAAAGTATGCCATATGCGTTAGCAATGAGAAAACTCTTATGAACTTTATCTGCAAAAAAGGTCTCAGCGACTAGAGTAATACTTAGCACAATGATGACAGCGTCACACGAGCAACACCAGTGTCATAAAAACATGACTCAAGTAGTCATATTTTTACTTCATATGAGTTGTTAGTGATGAAAAAAACATAAATGGTTACACTTACGAATTTCGTCTACAGCTGGCGACAAAAACAGAGTCACAGCGACTAGAATAATGCTCAGTACAAGGATGGTGATGGACACGGCCATCACCGTACACACAACTCTCCTCCGCCTCGCTTCTTTGGGTGTAAGTCCAGGTATATCTTTGAGTCCGAACTCAACTGCGACTATATCTGGTATAGAAACATTGCTGGACAATGTTTTGGTTGAGCTGCATCTTGATGAATGCTTATCACTTACACTCTGTGGTCTGGATCTTGGTGGTAACAGGTGCTTACCAGCCATGATAAGTCCAGATCTGTCGCTGATACTTCTTCTCACGCGTGGTCTGTATCTGGACTGTTTTGTTTCGATTGCTGATATAGACCTTCGAACTTTTTTCGTTCGTGGTCTGACTCGTCGTGGAACTGATAATTCACCATTTTCTTTCCTAGATTCTGAGTCACTGAGGTGACGGCAAATTCGTTGCCTGGATGGTGGTCTTCTGGAAGACCTAAGACTACTTTGACTGTTATTTCCATCGCCACGGTGAAGTCTGGCTTCTAACAAGTCGTGGTCCATGGATTCTATATCTGTTGGAAGTATCACATTTGGAACTTGGAGGATGGAAGTAAGTTCTTGGCTTCTGGACTTTTTAGCTTTATCCATTTTTTTACTAATTATATTGTTTTAATACTGCTGATGGCGTGTAAGCCACTTCTTTTATCGATATATATTTAAAAAAATTTGTTTTAAAAACTTCTAGTATTGTAAGTTTGAAAAAATGGTTTCAAAAAGGCATATGCTTATTGAAATAGATTCTTAGGCTATCATGGAAGAACTATAAAGAAGGCACACATGAATAAATGCAAAAGTGTTTTTCTCCGTTTTTCTAGTGGGCACAACAAACCTACACGTTTAAAATGTTCATGTTTGTAAAGTGTTTCTAAATATGAACTTAAAAATGATTTTCATGGAATCATCGAAATAGACAAGTTTAGACTATAAACGCTATAAATTCTAATATACAGTTAAGGGTGAATTATTAATTTTCTTTCTGTACAACAAATGATTATGACAATTTAAAAAAATCGGAATATATCGTGATAATGGTATTGGTGTGATTACATAAACTGAGTATAGCAAAAATTTATATATATATATATTTCTGACTTTTAATTATTTTTAATTAGAAACTTTTGCAATAAAACTAATAATAATTTGGCAAAATATGTGCAAAAATAATTGATTTATATAAACTGAATCGTTAAACAAGTAATAACAAAAATCCAAAACAAAGAAGAAAACAAGCTAATTAAAAGACTACCTATATTTATTTTTTTAATCGCAATGAAAGAATATTTTATTCTCACATCATTTGCTTTTAATTTCGTAATGCTTACTCCAATTGGCAAATGCTTAATAGTTCATCATAAATTTTTTGTCTTATTTCCTTAATTCTACAAGTTTTAAAATTAGGTCAAAGTTTAAATAAAAAGTGAAGTGCAATTTAGAAAAACCTGAACCTCATTTTAAAACATAAACACATAAACTGTAAAAAGATAAACGTAAAAATGTTTTTTGTTTACTAAAAAATAATCTTATGTAAGATCTTTTCGATGCTAAAGCTAAGAAGTATTAAAACGTTTTTTTATTCAGAAATAATCTCTATCTAAACACTTTTTAATGCTAAAATGTATTTAAATGTTAGAGTCAGATATTAGAATACTCAGCACAATTTTACTCCCTGAACTAATATGAAGGTAAATTTACAAAACTGGAAGTTTCCCTAAGAAGAAATATAAAACTGAACTTTGATTCAATAGTTGCTTAATAGTTCAGTAAAAAAAAGCAATTTGTTTATGGACATGTTTGTTTACGTTTAATTTATAGAAAAGAAATCACTAAGTACTTTATAAAGCCAAAATTATTTACTCGGATTTGAAAGCCAGTCTATCCAATATAACTATAGTCCGTGAACACTTTTGGAGGTATGTAAACAACGTTAAACATTTCCTTATGAAGAGAATAAAACTGAACTTAGATTCACTAATAATTCAGTGTTGATCTACTAATTCACTGTTACTCTACTATACTGTTGATCTACTATAAAAATCAATGTGACGTCTTGTTTATTGAAAACTAATCAACACACACTTTTCGATGCTTATATATATTTAAATGTTTTACTAGAATTTGAAAACTAGACAATCTAGTATAGCTTTATGCATGAACACATTTGTAGGTAAGTTAACAACGCAGAACTTTTCTTCTTTATATAAATGACACTCAACCTTGATTCACTGTTCTTTCAATTTTCATCTGATATAAATGTTCATTAAAAAAACCCAGCTTCTATTACGATCTTTCACAGAAATATTTAGTCATCAACTTCTTAATTAATTATGAAAGTAAAATTGAAAATGCATTTCTTTTATAAAACAACTATCAAAATCTTCGAACTTCAATATATATCAGCAAAATGTTCCACTTACATATTATAAAATCGTTAAATTATTTTATCAAGCATTCACAACGCTACACAATATTTAGTTTATCATTGTCAGGGGTCATATTTTCCAGAGAAACTAGGAATAAACACTCCAACTTTAATTATAAAATATATTCAGCTTCACGGAAAATCAATAATGTTATTACTATTCAGAACAGCACTTTATCGAGAAAAGTTTCAACTATTTCATTATATCGCCTCATAATAATTTCAAAAATTGTTAAGCGGAAGCAGCATACCTGTCTTTACAAGGATGTTGTTATAAACATGATGATATATTGCAATCAATAATTCCTTAGCGTGCGTGTTACCATGGTAACGAAAAGCAGATGCAGTTGAGATTGGATGCTTGTAATCTGTAGTTTCAACAGGCAAGATCGCAATGGTTATTACCAGTTTTCATCTCCGACGCTTCAATTAAGAAAAAAATCATTTAACTGAATGTATTTGTGGAGAAATCCAGGTGGACGTTTCTCTAAGAAACCACTGAATGTTAATGACCAAAAAGACAGTCAAACATTTGCGAGCTGTCTTATAGATCGCATCTATTCCCATCTATTCTTGGAGCTCCCAAATTATCTCGCTCAGAAGGGAAAGAACTTTTCCTACGATGAGGCAAAAAGGAAAAAAAAATGAAAAAAAGATTTGTTTTACTACGAAAATAGTGACAAATTGAGTAAAGAAGAAGAAGAGAAAGTAAGAAAAAACATGACGTTAGTCTTTGGGCTAGACACCACTGACCTGAGAGGGAAAGTAAAGAAAAAGGTCTGGGACAAGAGCCAATAAAACGCCAGCTTCTGTCAGCTTCGAAGAGATCTTACCAATTGCTGAAAGGATTAAGTGCGATAGATAGCTCTTGTTTTTTTCTTCTCTTTCTTTTATCACATTGACTACAATTTTTAGAGAAATATATAGAATTGGGGTGAATGGTTGATTCAAACCATTAATAAATCAAAAAATTTAAAGCAGCTTTAAATCCAGTTGATACATTAGTTAGAATTTAGTTAATTAAAATTATAATCATTTGATAAATAATTAGATTGAATTAAAGAAATAAATTGACTGATGGTTTGAATTGACTTGTGGCTGTGTGATATGAATCAGTTCATTATGCTAGGTTGATAAAATATTACGTTGGTTTAAAAAAATACGCAGATTTCTTGTTGCACTGGTTTGAACCAGTCTATTCGAATAAATTGATTACTGATTTTCACAAAGCTGTGTAACATAAATCTGTTTATTATAATCCGTTGATAAAAAAAACGTTGATTTTCAGAAATACGTTGATTTTATGTTGCACTGGTTTGAATCACTTGATATGGTTAATTGATCTCCGATTTCCTAAGTTATTAACTGATTTGATTTCTGATATCAATCAGAGAATTATAACCTATTAAGTGACCCATTGCATACGTATACGTAGATTCAAATTAAAAAAAACAATTATTGACAATTATTAGAATTGTTTAATTTACACTGTTACTTCAGATGTTGAGAAAGTTGAAAAGATAAATAAATTGTTCTTAATCATCAGACATGACTACTATCATGACGCGAACGACGTTGTGTGTAACTTTACGCCTTTTTAATAGATCGTTTTATGTATCTTATAAAGTGGTACTTTGGTTAAGGCACTAAACTGTCATTGTGAATAACCGGGGTTCGATTCCCAGCGGCGGCTTGAGGTCCACCCAGCTTCAGATCAATGGGCACCAGCTTGTCTAGGAAGTAAAGACGTGCGCATTACTGACCACATTGCTACAATCATGCTGTTGGTCTAGATATTGTGGAGCTTTTACCTTCAAGCCTGTCTGGTCCACAACGGGCTGTTGCGAGAATTAAAAAAAATCATTTTAGGAAAAAGAATGCGAAGAAAGTTAAATATCTTTTTAGAAAAAAAAATGTGTTTAGTTGAATCAAAGAGTACAACGCTGTTTAAGTGAAATAATGTCATGTAATAATGCGTTTATATGAATTTCATATGAATGTCACTGGATGCTTTAATGTAAATACTATAGAATTCTTGAGTAGATTCTGCAGATTGTAGTTTACCTGAGTTCGAAATCTAATTGCTTATGCAAAATTTTACAGAAAAAAAAATCGGCCTTAACTGCAACGCATTAAAATTTAGTGCAGTTTGAATAGGTGAAAGAGCGTTATTGAAGTTAAAAGAAAAAAATATCACCGATTTTAAATTTTTTTTTACTAGTTTCAAACTAATATTAAGTTGTCACTGTCCAATTTATATGAAGCGTTTATTGAAACTGCGCAAATACGCATACGCTTATAATTACATTTATTAAAATTAACATATCATAGTACAAATCATTTGCTTAATAATAAAATTGATCATGACGACATATCCACAAATAACATTTTCTGAGAAATGCACTAAAATTTGACGTCCATAAAACATGAAGGTACAGGCAGTGGGGTTTGGTATTTAATACTTAATCGATCATAAATCAGTCGTAATTTCTTTAAAAGACATCTAAGAAACCACTTTATATAATGCGTGTCTCAAACGCTTTTTCTAATGATATAGATAACGATGTTAGGATGAATAAGACTCATCGGTACATCTATTTTATATCGATTAATATGGGCAGATCTATATCTATATTAATTATCGATTCTATTATCGATTTATATTAATTATCGATTCTATTATCGATCTATATTAATTATCGATTCTATTATCGATCTATATTAATTATCGATTATATACGGGCAGATCTCTAAAACCTTTAACTTTTGATAATAAAAAAAAATAATAGGCACACTATTTTCCCACCTCCAGAATTGTTTGAAAATGTATAAAATATCAGAAAATAATCGTGAACATCGAAAATTTTAATGCCCTTATAAGTATAAACAAAAAATTAAAATTTTAGAACTAATTTTTCTGGGTTTATAA
The DNA here is from genome assembly GCF_043381705.1 of Parasteatoda tepidariorum. Lineage (NCBI taxonomy): Eukaryota > Metazoa > Arthropoda > Arachnida > Araneae > Theridiidae > Parasteatoda > Parasteatoda tepidariorum. The sequence continues at coordinate 79,200,863 of NC_092212.1, read as the reverse complement.
TCACAAACTGTCATTCGGTGAGGTTACAGTTGCGATGTCAAGACCGTAATCAGACGCAGATCTAAAAAGTAAATGTTAACCCTTTAATGGGTCCCTTATTTCTAGTAAAAGTAAATTAAAGTATTTTTGGAATTGAAATTGTTTTAAGAACAGTAATTGATATAAAAACGCAAACTCTTTTAGTTTATAAAAATGCCATTTTTTTGGTGGTAAATATATTTAACATGACCTATTAGGAACTTACTGACTTTTATTTTTCTTTATTTATAAAATAAATTCCTTAAATGCTACAAACTTCAAAAGGAATTATGTATTTTATAACTTTTATACGTTTTTTAAAAGTGACAAATGGTTACCAATTTTATTCAAACTCACTTCAAGAAAGCTGAAGTTAGTGAAAAATGGAAATCTAAATTAAAAGTGGTAAAACGTGGTGGTAAGTATACTTACCACGGCCTTCAAAAGGGTTAAAATCAATCAAAATTTTGATCACACGTTTGACATTGCCTAATTTATTTTCTGTGTTGTGTGCTTCGCATTGCGTTGCATCTGAGTAAAGTTTTCGATCTATTCTCTAGAATTGTCCAGACAGTAACCCTGTCAAACCGTAACCTCAGGATTAATTAATTGAATTTAACACATCAGAACTTAGTTTTTTCCCTAAGTTTTACTAATTGAAGATATTTCTTGACTGAAAATAATTAAAGTAAACCTTTTTATACATTTTATAACAATTTAACTTAATATTAAAATTTTTCAATTCATTTATGATACTAATAATTTTTGATGAAAAATAAAGGGTTAATATGGATGAAATTATTAAAAAAAAATTGCTCAATAAAAGAAAAATAGGTTCAATAAGTTTATATGTTTATTAAATAAATGATACTTTTGTCGTTTTTATGATTTTTAATGAAATGTATAATAAACCTGGAAAAATTAGTTCAAAGATTTCAATTTTTTGTTTATACTTATAAGGGCATTAAAATTTTCGATATTCACGATTATTTTCTGATATTTTATACATTTTGATACAATTCTGGGGGTGTAAAATAGTGTGCCTATTATTTTTTACTATTATTTTTTTATTATCAAAAGTTAAAGATTTTAGAGATCTGCCCTTATATAAATAACGATTACTATACTTCACTTTCAAGAATACTTAAATAATTATTTGTTGCGAATTTTTAGGTATCTTTAAAATAACTTTTAAGAAAGTTATTTTAAAAATCCATGACTATAGAAACATTATGCTCATGATGAATGGAATGTAAAAATATCAAAATAATTAGTTAAAAATTCATTAAAAAATAATGAATCTCGAGAGATAAAAATCAACAAAAACCATCGAGAAAAAAAATCATCGAACTTTTCAGTATTATAATTCTTCTTCTTTTAATATAACTGGGTAAAACACTTATCTTTTTCTTATTAAATTCAGAGATGCTGCTTTGCTCCACTTTACAAAAAATATTTTCTAATGATAAAGAAATTTCTTACTATATATAAAATTCTAATGATGGTGTCGCAGTTTTCCATTGTTGTCGGTGCATTTTTATTGGCCAGAAAATCACGTGGTGTGATCAAGTTTANTTTCTAATGATAAAGAAATTTAAGTTATATTAAGTTAAGTATTTTTCATTTTGAGTAATTTTTTCACCACATCGTTGCAGTTATGTGACAATTGTGCTGACAATTAAATTGTTATCAATTAAAGATTGCATTAATAAAATTTAATGCTATAAAGAGTATAATACGTATTAATTTTTCAAAAAAAAAAATAAATAAACGAAATTATTAATGTTGAAGTGCATTTGATGTTTAAAATTAATTATCTTCAGCAAGCATAATAATAATTCTCTTCTGAAAGATGTGCAAATTCACCCACGTTGGGAACCTAGGTCAGACAAAAAACAAAAATTGAAATAATTGCTCTACCAAAATGTTTGTTTTTGATGAAAGAAGCTTTTCTTTAAATATGACAATTTTTTAAATTATAGTTCATTAAAATGTTAAGACTAGCAGAAAGTTCCGGCCGTGAAAATACACTCCCTCTTTTACAGTATTTCAAAGGATTCTTTCATAAAAAAGTGGTAGGGTATTTACCCTTTAACTCAATGTTAATATTCTAGCTTAAAGAGACTTAGCACATTGGCACATAAGAGCGTGTGCATACATGTTCTAGCTTGTAACGAAAGTACCCGAAAGAAAAAGAGGTACATCTAACATGTACATTTCAGAATAAATGCCTTATCACTTTTTAATAAAGAAATTTTTTGCCTCCTCGTATAATGAGGAGTGTTTTTGTTTGCGAACCACTTAAGAAATATATTTTTTGAAGCAATTGAAAATCATTAGTTGTTGGAGGATATGTTATTATTTACCCCTTTTTATTAAATCACGACATGTGTAGCTCTAAGCCAAATATATATATTTATAAAATTGATGTGTTTTTGTAATCTGAACTACATTGTACCTGAAAAATAATTGCAAAAATGAAAAAATTGTGAAACCACTTTTTCTTTTTCGAAGAAGAGGAAACGTTCTTTTAAAAGAACGCTAGGATATGCATAGATGCCAACTGCTTCGGATTCCACAAAAAATTTAAAAAATAGTAGAAGATTATAAACTAAAATTTGCTAATTTTTGGATAATTTCGCCAAATTTTTGAAAGGTTCAATGCTGCATAACTTTAACAAAGTGGTGTCTTATATAAGCCGTTAAATTATTTAAAAGTAGTAGTGGGTAAAAACCCTGTAAATCGAATTTACTAAACCAAGAATCACATATTCAGAGATTACCACTAGAAAATATTTATCAGCATCCCGGAGAAAATAAGCATCAACTTTCTAGCACGGAGCAAATACTTTTATAAAGTTAACGGGGATATTAAATAAATGATAGACTATTTAAATAAAAAGTTAGAAACCAAAACAAAAGCGAAACGAAATTTTAAAGATATGTAAGTTAGCAAAAACAGCACTCCATCAGGGGACACACTGCACAGGAGCCTTTCTGCAGTCAATGGTTAAACCAAATATCAAAAGTCTAAACCCAGGCCCATAATGAAGAACTTAAATAAGAAAATCCAATACCTCAAAAATTCAGATATTGAAATAACTATGTAAATCTGATGATACACAAAAAACGCAAGTCAGAAGTACACTGAGAAAACCCTAGTAAGGTTTAAATTTTTAATCATTGCATGTTTTACTCTCTTTCAAGTTTTTCGAAATGGGTCAGCCTTATATATTTTTAAAAATTTGTAAAGATCTAACAATTTATATTTTATTTGGCTATTTTAACTGTAACTTTATCTTTATATTTCATATAAGTAGACGTGTTCTTATTAGTGATTTCGCAGCGTGCTTCTGACTTGTGTTTTTTCTGTATCATCAGATTTACATCTTTATTTCAATATTTGAATTTTCGAGGTATTGCATTTTCTTATTTAGTTTTTTCCATTATGGAGACTCGGGGCACAGTCAGCTTTTGGTTTAATCACTGACTGCAGAAAATCTCCAGTGTGTTAGCAGACAGTGCATCCCTTGATGAAGTGCTGTTTTTGCTAACATACAAATCTTTAAAATTTTGTTTTGCTTATTTTTGGTTTCTAACTCTTTTTTTAAAATTGTTTACATAAGACAAATTTGGCTTTAGCTGCTTTCAGCGCTCTTCGATTTTGACTTTTTATTTTAAAGTTTTATCCTAAAATGTTTATCTTAAAATTTGTTGAAATCAATTTCATACTTTGATTGAATAAATGATTGACTATTAATTGGATATAAATTTAATGGTTTCGAAAATCATAAGTGGTAAAAAAATATTCCTACTCTCGGAACTCGTGTGACTCTTCCATGGAACCCTAGGGCTCCGTGGAACCTTTCCTTTTTTTGTTCCACTCTTTTACAACTTCTCGCATGTATATATGAATCGCACAAAATATGAATTCCTTCAATCGCAATTATTTGAACTTATTTTAGCATCTATAAAATTTTTTATCAAAGTGACTTAAAAATTTGTTTTAACACATTGCTGACCGGTCACGATTTAACTCGTGTTTTCGTGGCCAAGCGTTGGTGACCAGTCACGAGTCATAGCAATCATATCGGCAGTGATCTCGTGGTGACTATTTTAAAAAGTGGGGGTAATTTTTCTTACTCTTCAAGTTTTACTATTTAATTCTGCACCAATTTATTATAACTTTACGAAACCAGATATATTTTCAAAACTCTTGGTGCACCATTACACGTAGTTGATAATTATATTTTTTATAATACTAAAAAGAAATATTAACCCTTTTGAAGGCCGTGGTAAGTATACTTACCACCACGTTTTACCACTTTTAATTTAGGTTTCCATTTTTCAATAACTTCAGCTTTCTTGAAGTGAGTTTGAATAAAATTGGTAACCATTTGTCACTTTTAAAAAACGTATAAAAGTTATAAAATACATAATTCCTTTTGAAGTTTGTAGCATTTAAGGAATTTATTTTATAAATAAAGAAAAATAAAAGTCAGTAAGTTCCTAATAGGTCATGTTAAATATATTTACCACCAAAAAAATGGCATTTTTATAAACTAAAAGAGTTCGTGTTTTTATATCAATTACTGTTCTTAAAACAATTTCAATTCCAAAAATACTTTAATTTACCTTTACTAGAAATAAAGGGCCCGTTAAAGGGTTAAGAGTTAAATAATAAATAAAATTTTTTAAAGTTTATTTATATTGTTTTACTTCCACAGAAAAGTTGCCGGTCAACAATGTGTTAAGTATATTAGGCTGGTTATATTCTATTTAAAATAAAATGAATGCGGTCCAGAAATCTATACAAAATAACGAAGCCTCTCAATTTTCTTTAAGATTTTTTTTAAAGTAAGAAAACAAAAGAAACAAAACAAAATGGGAAAGAAAGTGCTTTCCTCAGCATTTTTCTTTTTTTTTTCTGTTTTGTTCCACTTCAATTTTTTTACACCTTTTTGCAATCTTTCAAAATCTGAATCCAATCAATTGTAACCGGCCACTCTATCGACATGGTCCTGCCACTCACAGTCATAAAAAAAGAAAGAAAAAAAAAGAAAAAAAAAAAAAGAAAAAAAAAAAGAGCNAGACTCCGTCTAAAAAAAAAAAAGAAAAAAAAAAAAGGAGTTTTCGGAAAAGACCAAAAGAATTTTAGACTGAATAGGGGGCGAAGTAAATTGGAAGTATCTCCTGTGATGCGTCGTTGGAAAGAGGGGGAGGAGGGTCAGCCACGATGCGGTGATGCTGTTTCAAGAACGTAAAGAGGATGAAATTCTATTTTTAGAAACTGCTCCAAACGGGAGATCCTACTCCTTAGGACTGGTTTATTTTTGGAGGACTCAGGTGTAGTGGCGGGGGTGTAATGGTGTGGGGGAGTCGTCGAGTTGTGGGTGGAGCTTATTCAAGGTAAAGGATGCTGGAGTAGAATAGGCGGGGGAAGAATTGGTTATTGATAGGAATTCGATAAAATGTAAGATAATGTATTGAGGGCAGAGGAAACTTTTGGTGTCATTCGCAGCTTTGAGATTCAAAATTTTATCGAGTGTGTGTTGAAGGACGTTGTGGAAATTGTGTTATCTCGGAAAGTTTTAGGTGAAGGGTTTGAAAGAATTTTTGATTGAGTTTAAGAGAGTGATTTTTATGTAATTATCTCACTCTTTAACGGTGTTAAAAGCGTAGTATTTGGATATAATAATGGCTTTCATAGCCGTAAAATTTTTATCTTGTATGGGACAGATTATAACTTCTTTTTTTACTTCCCTTTTAAGTACTTTATTCCGCTATTGTTTAGTACTCTTTTTTTTTAAAAGTTGAGATACACTTTAGTTTTGTGTACTTACTTACACGCTGAAGTTTCAGCATAATTTATTATATTGAATTATCACAGTCTTTTGCAGTGTTACTGCTTCGTTTGGTTTTCATAGCAGGGAAAGTTTTTATCTCGTATTGGATAGATGATAATTTTCCTTTTATCTTCCTTCGGGTACTCTTTTTCTGCTGTTGTGCTCGATATTTAAGTACCTGTTATAAAAGTTGGGATGGACTTTTATGCATCGACTTACTTGTTGAAGTTTTATCATAATTCATAATATTTCGGCATAACACTTTCACATACAATAAAGTGTATCAGTGCTTTATTTGGATAGAATAATGGCAAATTATAGTAGTAACTGTTTTATCTTGTGGGACTGATTGTTGTTATTCACACCCTTTAAGTATTTTATTATGATATTGTGCTCCACATCTAAGTACCCTTTTTTAAGTACAAAAAGGTACGTTTGTGGACTTCCTACCTGTTAGAAAATATATTACAATATTGAAATATCGCTTTATTTCACATAGTTAAGCGCTTATGAGCTTCTTTGAATAACATGATGGTTCTACATAAAGTTTTATATCGTATGGGAGAGATTATAGTTTTTTTTAGAAAATCTCCCTTCCAGTGCCCCTTCTCCCTTCCCTCACGTGCTAGCATAAAGCCGTATCAATCTGGGTAAAAAGATAAAACTGGTAATCAAAGTAATTCTTCAGCAGTTTATTTGTGGGCGGAGTTATAATTGTTTGATTTATTTAATTCACCATTACTTTAGTTCAAAATAAAACTATTTAGTTATACTTTGATCTAACATTGATTATATATATGATTAAACTAACAATAATCAAAGTAAAAGCAAAGTAAGTCTGTCAAATTAGCAACGACTACATTTAAGTTACCGTTTTTAATTTAATTACATCCTGATTCTGATTTTGTACGAATGCTTTTCTGAATCACCCGTCCCCAAGGGGTTAAAGTTGAGATATACTTTAATTTTAAGTATATATTTACTATTTCAAGTTTTATCATATTTCCTAACATTGAATTATTACAGTCTTTGACAGAGTTAAATATATTGCTGACTTTTTTTAAAATTTATTGCAGTGGCTTTTACAGCAAGAAAAGTTTTATCTCTTTCGGGACAGATACATATTTTTAAAATTCCCTTTAAGTACTTTATTCCGTTAGTGTGTTTGGTATTGAAGTACTGTTTCTGAAAGTTTTTATACTATTGACTTTAACTTACTCTCTGAAGTCATAGCATTATTCTACATTGAATAAATTGTAACACTTATTAACGAAATTCAAGTTTGGTTGTACTGTAATATAGAAATAATATTGGTACACATCGCTGATTGATTCATCAACAACTAACAATGCTAATCACTAACTGCTTATTTGTCGATAGTTATAAATTAAAAAAGAAAAATAATTATTAATAATTAATTTAAAAAACTTATGACTTTATCTGTTTGTTTATGTTTTCACCTGTCCATTTTATCCCTGTTCTATCCCTTTTACCGCAATATTATTTAGCTACCTAATATTAAGTTTACTAACCCAAATAATTTTAATATCGATGGCCTTTCATTCAGATTGTAATCATATAATTTACGGAGGTGGTTTTTTTGGCCAGGTACTCCGGTGCACCAAGTATTAGTTTCCGCAGATATGTCATGATAAACCTTCTAAAAAATAGCAAAATCCGTCTAATATTTGCAAATTTAGTCTGTAGTTATTTACCGTGGCCAGATGGACAAGCCATGTAAAATTAGCGTGGCTTTCAACGTGTTAACAATATTCGTCATTTGTTTTGAGATTCGGATGAGCATCAAATTGACCTCAAATGTCGGTTTTTGAGGTAAGTCCAAAATCCGGTTGCTTTAATAATCTTCTCTCTACTACCATATCATTTTATATACTTTTTTTTCATAATTGTAGCAGTAGTAAAACTTCGACTTCATGCAATATATGCAACATCGTCTGAGAAAGAGAGCAATTAAAACTGTTATTGAAATATATATTATTACTTTTTTTTTTAATTTAAAAAGTGGTAACACTAATAAAATGGAATAATACATTTTTAATTAAATGGTTTCAATGGCATTCCCATACCTGCAAACTTTCACTTTTTCTGAGAATGAACAATTACCGAAAAACAACCTTACTCAAAAATATATTTATATTTTGACTTGGTTAAAATTCGCTATTCGTAGAATGGTAGAAAACTTATAAATCTCGGTGCGCTGCCGCGAAGCGGCATTAACCGATTCATCTGTAGTAGTAATTCGATGATGAGGAGTAGTGAGGTGGAGTGGAGATGGGGGGAAGAGGTGGTGCTTTGCACCAAAAATCGAGAGTGTATTTCTAGGGCAACGTCATATCCCTAAGGAAAAAGGCAGGGATTGGGCTAAATTTAGTGTTGTCGTCAATTAATTCAATATCTAGGAGTGAGTTAAAATTGCTGGTGGTACAGGTTTTTGCTTCATCGTAGAAATTTTGGTTTAAATTTTTTATATAGACGTTGATGTCATCAATTTTAAGATCCTTTTTTATACTATCATACCTGCCAACTCTTCCGGATTTTCCGGAAGATTTTATTTTCATATTTAAAGTGGTAGCAATACTTAGGTCATTCCAATTAACTTTTTGAATCATAATGATAATTATAAATGAGTTTGACCACCACTACATATAAATAATTACAATAAATATATGAAAGCATAATAATCCTTGCGCAAGCGAATTTCAACGGGATCAAAATATAAATATATTTTTGAGTCAGATTGTTTTTCGTTTTACTACCACTCTGAAAATCCATTATCGGAAAGAGTGAAAGTTGGCAGGTATATACTATTATTGCCAATCACTATCCGTAAAACTAATATGCCTTTATATATTTGTTGTAATTTTTTAAACGTAGTGGTGGTCAAACTTATTTATAATAATTATTATTATTCAAAAATTTTAATGACATGACATGAGTTTCGGTACCACTTTAAATACATAATTAAAATCTTCCGGAAAAACCGGAAGAGTTGGCAGATATGCATTCCGTTTTTAACATCATATAAATGATATAAAAGTTATAGAAGAAGATTAACAAACCTTAATTAAATATTTTATCAGAATAAATATTTTAATAGGAATCGTGAGCACTGGTAAAAACTTGAAAAAGTGGTCTCAATTTGATGTAAAAAAGAAGTCAAAATTTTTTTTCTGCATTTACACAGAATAAATCCCTTAACACACAGATTTTTTGAAAAAAACGGGCCAAATTTTTTATTTATTTTATTTAACAAAACACCCTTTAGAACATTGTATTTTCTTTTGGTGGCCAATTTTGATATACTGCGCTTTTGTTCCATGGAAAAAGGCTATATTCAGAGATGCCAACTGCTCTGGACACGCCAAAATCATAAAAAACGGTAAATAACTGCAAATTAAATTTTTGCAAATATTTAACTATTTTTAAAAGGTATAGCACAACATAAGTACTGTAAAGTGGTGAATTATATAAGCCAACGAATGATTTAGAAATAGCGGTTGATAAAAATCTACTCAATTGAATTTATTAAACCAAGAATCACAATTGATAAACAACCACTTTAAAATATATATTAAATATCCGGAGCAAGTTGGTATCTCTGTATATTTTATTCTTGAATAAATAAGTTTTATAGCTTACAATCCTATGCAAATGATAAATATCAATAAAACGAATTTTTTTCTTAGGTTTCACATTCTTATTTTCAATTCTCGATTATATTCGAGTGTGAAAAATTATAGCAGCATAAAATATTTCGCCGCTCGAATTATCTCGAGTGTGCACAATTTGGCCTGTTTAACGCGCTCGAATTTGGTCGAGCGCGCAAATCAAGGGGTTGAGTAAGTCCAAAATTCTGCTGTTTTAGTGTTATACTTTTTTTTCATACACGTAGCAGTAGTGATTCTTTTCATACACGTAGCAGTTTCTGCTACTTGATTCATTAGAAGGAAAAAACTCAATCCTTTCATATCACAGTACGAAATATTAATCATTAATTTTTTTTTATTTTTTACAAGTGGTAAAAATAATAAAATGGAATAGACTATTTCCAATTAAATAGACTCAATAGTATTCCGTTTTTAACACTAAATGATATAAAAGTCATAGAAGACCTTAATTAAATATTTTATCACCATAAATATTTTAATAGGAATCGTAAGCAATAGTAAAAGCATGAAAAAGTGGTCTCAATCAGGGGTGAAAGCGAGACGGAAAAGAGAACAGGCTGGTAGTAAAACGATTTTAGCTATTCCTTTTTTAAACAATTAACAATATCTATTTTATCATGAAACGAAGCAGATTTATATATATGTTAAAATCTTAAAGAAATCTTGATAGCTACAGATATTTCATTTTTCACGGAAAAAAATGCTATAATAAAATATCTTTCGTACCACTTTTTCATATTTTCCGTCTTGCTATATAAGGGCTTTCAGCCATGGTCTCAATTTGAAATAAAAAAGGAGCTAAAATTTTTCTTCTTCCGTATTTACATAGAATTAATAATTAATAGCTTGTGACTTTAGACCCAGTTACATTTACTTAGAGTTTTTAAAATATTCTGGTAGTTCCATATATAAGAAAATACATTTTTTTAAAAATCTTAATATTACACCCACGTTTTTTGTTTTTCCAGGTGCATCAGAATCTGATTTAATTCAAATCGATTTCACCAATATTTTGCGCATTTCCTTCCAGCCAAACATAAAAAATGATATGTGTCATTAACTCGTAATTCACGTTTAGGATTTTGTCCGAAAAAAGCATATTTCTATCAGGACAGTGGAAAAACCGGAAGAAATTTTTCAAATGGAAGAAACTGGATGAATCAGACAGTGGTTTGCAACTGGCGGTCCGCGAAGCCCTTTTTTGTGACCCGCGAACTAAAATACACTCTGTAACAAAAAAAATCGACGCACCAAGAAGGAGTTGTCCGATTGAAACGAAAATTGGTGGATAGGAAGACAATGTACAGAATAGTAAATGATTAAAATTTCAGAACAATTGAATAATTTATTGCAGAGTTACAATAACAAGTTCAATAAGGTGTTGACCCGAATCTAGCCTGGATACAAGCTGACACACGGCGTGGCATAGACCAATAAAGCTCCCGGATGGTCTCTTGCGGTATTTCCTGCCAAATTCGATCTAATTGTCGAACTAGGTCATCAACATTTCGCGCCAGATGCAATCGCCTTCCCATCATATACCAGACATGCTCGATGGGTGAGAGATCTGGTGATCTGGCAGGCCAAGGAAGAGTTTGACAAGCTTGCAGACAGTTCATAGCAACACGTGCCGTATGTGGTCTGGCATTGCCCTGCTGAAACACCAGCCCAGGGAGCTGCGAAAGGAACGGCAGCAAAACAGGTCTTAGGATGTTGTCGACGCACCGCTGTGCAGTAAGTGTACCTCTAATGACGACCAAAGGGGTCCGGCTGTCAAAGGAAATGGCACCCCAGACCATAATGCCTTGTTGAGGGCCGGTGTGGCGTGCAATAGTGAAGGCAGGATTCCCCCTCTGCCCTGTGCGACTCCAAGCACGAGTTCGAAAATCGTCAGGACACAGTTGGAAGCGGGATTCGTCGCGAAAGACTATACTTCCCCAGTCGGCAACATTCCAGCCATATCTGTTCAAAACATTCATGCATACGAAATTTCAAAGCAATCGGATGATTGCTTCTTGGCGCGTCGATTTTCTTGTTATAGAGTGTATGTTAGTTGTCTTTTTTTTGCGGATAATTTTCGTAGAAAATCTATATGGGTTTAAAATACTTTTCTCGTTAATAAAAACACAATTTCTTCGTTTCTGTGAAATTTATCATACCAACGGTGCAAAAAAAAATATTTCTCAGGTTTTTGATCCAAGAAAATATTTATTCAAATACAAAAATAATCGTGTATGTTGCTCTTTTTTATTTCATTTTTTTTGTATTTTGTGAATGCAATTTAGCAAGTGTGTATCAGAAATTTTCTCGAAGAAATTCTCCAATTTAACTTTTTGAAACCACTCATTTTGGACGAAAATGTTTACACACACATTTGTAAATTTTAAATGTAAATATCTATTCTCTGGTGGTTGCAGCAGACAAACCTCAATTTTGTTATTGAGTGCTACTATGTAAGTTTTATTACCAACCTTTTTAAAGTTTTATATCTTAACAATTAGATATCTGTTGCACATTATTGTTTAATACATGGGTGCACATTAAAGTTATTGTAGCCCGAATTTTTATTAATTATTTAATAATTTTTAAAATATTATTAATAACAATTAAATATTTTTAAAAATCTACTTCTTATTTTAATTTGTAATTCAATACTTTTGTTTTGTACAACTTGGTAAAAATCTGACAGTAATATTTAATGTTCCTTCAAACATAAAA
>NC_092212.1:79168369-79184275 GCF_043381705.1 Parasteatoda tepidariorum | reverse complement strand
AAAAAAAGGAGGAAAAAAACATTTGTTAATAAAGAAATATGCTTCCCTGGGTACCCTTTTCAACGTTCATAACAGTTCTTATAGCTTTCATTTCAACAAAAGCAATAACGTGGCTTATTTGTTTCATTCTCACTTCTGTATATCCCCCAAAACAAATTTAAAACTAAATTAGATAAAGTTCCTGAACAGTGAATTCAAATATTGGATAGATATCAAGAGCAATTTAAGTTTATTATTGAAAAAACGATAAAAAAGTTTCTTTCTTTTTATTGTTTTTTCTTTCCTTTTTTTTTAAAAAAAAGTCTTTTTTTTTAAAAGATGATCCCCAAAAAACAGAAGTAGAAAGACATTACTTGATTAAAAACTTCATTCGCTTTAAAAGAATCAATAGATCAAGATTACGAGAAATCATCAATTGCTGCACATGGTTAGAAACTTGGGCATAAATTTAATTGTGACAATGACAAAATTATTTTCTCTTCTCTGTCACACAGCTCATCTTGATGCAATGGATATTGTTTTATGCATATGAGTGCTGATTCCTTTTTTAACTAAATAATTTTAACTTGCCACTTCTTCATCGAGCGTGAAATTGCATTTTACCCTGATTTTTCCCTTCACAGCTATAGGAGTTTTTCGTGTTTTATTTATTTTTTTTCTCTCTGGCTACTGTTTTTTTGTTCTTTGTTTTTCATGTTTACTTCCTTTTTTTTTTATAACCGTCGTTGAACAGCCCAATTTTTGGGATGACGACTACAAAAGTTTAACTCCGCAGCCTAGTAATTATGAACCCAATCCAGAAGACAAGGGAACTCCTGGATCAAGTATTGGGGGAGAAATTTGCCTTCATGGAGGACTTTATTATGAAACTAGCACGCATTTGCTTAAATGGAGAGGAAGACCACGAGAACCTCACATGGTTAGCCTGATGGCAAAGGGACTTTAACCCATGATCCGATACCACTGAGGCTATTTCACGTCAGCACTGTGGTTGGTGCAAACCGGAAGCGGGTTCGTATCAACCTGCCATCACTGCGAATCGTACCCGGTTCACCTCATTGGAAGGCGAAATCTCTTCACCCTGAGCCATCGCGGCTCTCATCTTTACTTTATTTTCTTCTCTCTTCTTTATTTTCTTACTTTATTTTATATTATTTTCATGCATTCTATTATTTATAGATTCGGTGTTCCGCAAAAAAGGTTCAATAATTTAGCGTTCCATAGCTGAAATAAATTAACTACGGCTGAACTAGACCCTTATTTTCAACGACAAAAGCTAAACTTACACTACGAGTACCCTCTACATTGTATTTACTTAGAGTACATAGCAGCCAGTTTTACTTACATTTCAAGTTACTATACATGTTTACAAATAATGGAAAATTGTTTCACAAATAATAAAATATTGTTTGTGGATACGTAGGTGATTCTTACGAAATATGACAATTCACAGTCCCTTGCTCCAAGATCTAATACTATACTACTAAAAGAACTTTTTTTTAAAAAAATAATAATAAATATCATTGTTATTAGCATTCTAAAATGACTTTGCACTAGCATTGACTGTTTTGGATGGTTAAAAAATTTTGATTCTTTCTACAGTGGATAAAAAGAATTAATTTAAGCAATTTATTGTCCATCTAAGATAAAGACTTAAATTGAGTTACTTACTATTAACTTAAAATGATTGTTTTCTAAACTTCTACGCTAATATATCATTTTCAAAATTTATTATTCGTATTCAAAATTTGGTGAATTTCTATTTTATTTTTGTTCTCGAGCAAATGTCAATAAGCTACACCGCTGACTGTAAGATATTAATAAATGTAAGTAAAGAAGTACACACAAAAAAAATTTAGATTATTTTGAAGACTTTAAATTTGAAGAAATTTTTTGGACCGAATACTCATGTTTCCAAAGAATCACTCATATATGTATTTATAAATTTCGTCAATTTGATAGGAATTCTTTTACCTTTGGCATTATTTTTAAACAGGACAACATAATTACATAATTATCGATGTTTGATCAATTTATAGATCTTGAAGTTTTAAATCTTTTCCATTCACATTCATAATTAATAGTAACAGTTGGCAATGTTCTAGAAAGCTTCACTATTACATAAGCATTTAATCCAAGATATTAAAAAAAACGGCTTATTACGAATTAACAAGAATTTTTTAGTGATAAATACAATTGTGATCCACCTTTTAACCTTAATTCGAAACAGAACCCTCCAGAATATAAAAAGCTGTAACACTTTTTTAATGAATCTGTTACTAGATTACTTATGAAGACTGTTTAGAGCAGAGGTCGCCAAAGTGGTCTATATAGACCCCCAGGGGTCTATTGAACAAACGTGGGGGTCGATCTGAGCCAGGGGGTCGAATGGGGGTCAATCCGAATCGGAAGGGTCGATTGGGGGTCCGAGAAAAAACAGTTCTTAATACGTAAATCACACATATCTAATTGAGTATGTAAAATTTGTGAATATTTTTCATAATTGACTTAATATCAGTTTCTTTATGGAACATAAATTAATAAANCATTAAAATTAAAAAGTTCTTTGCTAGAAGATGTATAGACCAAAAGACCGCATATGAGGAATGTTCAAAAATCGAGAAAAGTACATATGTTTTTCAAAATTCTTTAACTTCTTAAAAAAAAATTTAATCTATCTGAAATTTTGATTGCTTACATAGAACGGTTCAAATAGCTATTTTCTATTAACAGAAAGTACAGATTTTTTTTTTGCAACTTTGGGAAGTGTTCAACCTTAACGAATTTTTTCACCATAAAAACAATCCTTGATGAAAAGCTGGACTTAGTTCGCAAAAAACAAAGTATTGTATTTCGATCATATGTAACTAACAGTAGAGGGTTCACATATCAAATTTTTATGCAATTTGAATGATTTTTCGCAGTTCTATGAACATTTGAATTTAGACCTTTTCTTCGTAGATTTCAAAATTTTCGCAAACTTTTGACCGGTAGTGTATATATATATGGGAAAATCGGTAGCATAATTACCGAGTAATGGAATTTTAATAAAGTCATATTTATAACTTTATTATATTTTTAGTTAACATACTTTGTTTTCTCGATTTTTTCATACTGGTTGCTGCCACACTGGGATTACATTCTAGAGCAGTGGTTACCAACAGGGGCCAGCGAACTAAAATATATTAGTTGCAGAGATGCCAACTGCTCCGGACGCGAAAAAAGAATTAAAAAAACGGTAAGTAACTACTAGGTAAATTGTGCAAATATTTGACTATTTTTGCTTGTTTTTTAATAGGTGTAACATGTTGTAAGTACTCTAAAGTGGTGAATTATATAAGCCTACGAATTATTTAGAAATAGTGGTGGATAAAAATCTACTGTATTGAATTTATTAAACAAAGAATCACAATTGATAAACTACCACTTTAAAATATATATTTGCTGTCCGGATCAAGTTGGCATCTCTGTAGTTGTCATTTTTTGCGGACAATTTTCGCAAAAAATCTATATGGGTTTAAAATACTTTTCTTTTTTACATTTTATAAGATACTTTGAATTTTTAACATGTAGTGGTGGAAAAATTGCTAAAAATGAAAAATACTGAACTAATAATTACTTAAATTTCGTTACCACTAGAAAATATGTTTTTTCAAAGTGGAGCAAGTTGGCGTCTCTGCCATAGCTGCTAACTACGGATCCGTAGTTGTTACCCGTAGTATTTCATTTTTAACTTTAAATCTTATCTTAAAAGAATTATCATTATCATTTTAGAATCTTATAAGTTTCCTTACAATTCTTGGATTTATGAACTTAATTTAATATGATTTTGGCTACCACTAACTACAAATAAATCAAATCAACTAAATGAGTATATGCATACTTATTATCCAACAGAACTTAGAAATACATCTGATAAATGCATTTAAAGATTAAACCTTACCACTCTTTTCCTATAAAAACACCTTTAGCATGTTATGCATTAATATCCCTGGTTTGTCAGAAATAACACCCTCTATAATGACCTCAAAATCGACAAAATAGACGAGTGCCTTTTTAAACTCAATGCATCCTTTTTTAAAGGTGCCAAAAATTGTTCAACATGTAAATTCAATAAGTTATTAGACATTGATTTCATAGATGACAATAAAAATTTCAGCCCGATAACCGCTTTTTTCTTAAGCGACTGTGTTCTCTCTAAGCATTTCGGATAATCATGACTATCCCCACTGCCCTAGACAAACTGTGTTCTCTGCACCAATGAAGNCTTTTTCTGTGGCCCGCGAACTAAAATATATTAGTTGTCATTTTTTGGGAACAATTTTCGTAAAAATCTACATGGGTTTAAAATACTTTTCTCGTTAATAAAAACCTAATTTCTTCGTTTCTGTGAAATTTAACATACCAACGGCTCAAAAAAAATTATTTCTCAGGTTTTGCACCCAAGAAAATATTTATTCAAATACAAAAATAATCGTGTATGTTGCTTAATAATCTACTTCTAATTTTAATTTGTAATTCAATACGTTTGTTTTGTACAACCTGATAAAAATCTGACAGTAATATATTTAATGTTCCTTCAAACATAAAATAGTCCTATATAAAATTTTGATAATGTTGCGATCTGCCATTTGACTGGTGTTTTTAGTTTGCGGTCCCCGGCCTGATGTAAGTTGGAAACCCCTGTTCTAGAGTATGCCTAGAGCCCATAGGGTGGCAACTTATAATAATTAAATACAAAAACTAATGATATTACATCCATTATTCTAAAGTATCACCACGTGAAAGACAGAAAAAAATTATTTGAGAAGAAAAAATACTTAAAATGAAAACTAATAATTACTTAAATTTAGTTACCACTAGAAAATATGTTTTTACAAAGTGGAACAAGTTGGCATCTCTGCCATAGCTGCTAACAACTACGGATCCGTAGTTGTTATCCGTAGTATTTCATTTTTAGCTTTAAATCTTAATAGAATCATTATCTTTATAGAATCTTATAAGTTTATTTATAATTCTTGGATTTATGAGCTTAATTTAATATGATTTTGGCTACCACTAAATACAAATAAATCAAATCAACTAAATGAGCACATGCATACTTATTATCCAACAGAACTTAGAAATACATCTGATAAATGAAATTTAAAGATTAAACCTTATCACTCTTTTCCTATAAAAACACCTTTAGCATGTTATGTATTAATATATGTGTATGGCATCTATAAACTTCTAATAGCCGTAATATGAAGATATATCTAATGATGAAAAACCCTTTATTTAATAAGAGGTAGTTCATGCATGTATGAAGAGTATTTCAAATCTAAATATAAATATTTTAAAATGCTCTATATAGAATTCAACTAAATAAAATACTATATAGTATACTAAATATAATATTTAAAAAAATGGTACTAAATACAGTAATGTATAGAATAGCATAATACTAAATAGAATAGTATAATACTAAATAGAATAGTATAATACTACATAGAATAGTGTAATACTAAATAGAATAGTATATAGCACTTAATAGAATTTTCTCATCTCTACGAAATAAATGTTAAATATAGCAGAGTCTCATTAAGTATCTGCAATTTAGAGCTCTATAGCTGACAAAAAATTGGGATCCGTTAATCATTTTAGAGATAAAAATGTCGATAATAAATGACAAACATAAAATATCCTAACGTTTCAGACAAAAATAATTTTTTCGGAAATTCGATGATATATTAGATTTGGCGTCACCTTAAAAACAAACAAATACTAAAAGCAAAATGGAACTATTGTTTCGAAAAAAAAAAGATTATATTCTTCGATCTCTTTTTGTTGATACTTGAATTCTCGGGGAAAAAACGAAACCAAATAAATCCCTTCCTTGGGAGCTCGTTATGGGCTGCGAAACGAGGTGTAAAGGTTTGCTCTTCGAAGTTGTTTAGTTCAACAAGCAAGGCGTTGTGCCAACACACAGGACATGAATCAAGCAGATTGCTCGGAGGCTAACTGAATAACGGAAGTGGGAAACGAACAAGAGAACATCTTTTTCTTTTTGAAGACTATTCTGTTATTCGGCTGGAGAAGACATTATTTACCATTTTGGTAAACAAAAAAAAGCAAGACAGAATTAAGGTTAGTGGTTAGACTGAACAAGAATGCATCTTGAGAGATGATCTGGTGGAGGCTTATTTATGGATAATGCATCGGTGTTGTGGATACTGGATTGGTGATTTGTTAAGTGCTGGTTAAGACTCTGATGTTTTTTGTTATAGATAAATTTCTTGTTTTGTCTCTTTAATCCTCTACTGTAAAAGTAATTTTTATTTTTTAATGCTATTGAAAGTTAGTATAAGACTGAAAAAAAAAAAGATAAGTATTACTTTTTTTAATCTCATATTTCACATACTTTCGCGTTTAACACGTTCACGCCGGGTGTTACGCCTGAAAGCGGGACGGAAAAGAGAAAATACTGGGAGAAGAACTTATTCGGGAGGAGTTAATCTATTNCTCATATTTCACATACTTTCGCGTTTAACACGTGTAGTTACGCCTGAAAGCGGGACGGAAAAGAGAAAATACTGGGAGAAGAACTTATTCGGGAGGAGTTAATCTATTCTCAACAATAACAATTCACTGTAAGGAAATTTATCACGGCGAAGAAGCAAATTCAATATAAAAATTGCATCCGTTAAAAACAATTGGTAGTTATGGATTTTTATTATTCCCGGAAAAAAAACTAAAAAATCAAATTTATTTGTTACTAGTTTTTACTCCGGTGTGCCGCCCGATGAGACAATCTACCGTGACCCACCGGTGGGTCACCCCGGCGTGAACGTGTTAATATTCCCATAGCTTTTAAGTTATCAAACATCAGTTATTTATATCCTCAGTGGTAGATGGATCATGGGTTGGAATCTTCTTGCCGTCGGGTTAACCGTGGAAGATTTACATGGTTTCCTTTCCATGTAACGCAAATGAGGGTTAGTTCCATCAAAAAGTCCTCCATGAAGGTTAGTTTGATCCAGGAGTTCCCTTGTCTTCTGGATTAGGTTCAAAATTGCAAGGTTACTGAGTTAAAGATTGGTAGTTGTAACATCAGAATTGGGCCGGTAGTAAAATAAAACGTAGGTTATTTTTTAAATGCATATGAATATTGTCATGGGATATGTTCCACAATATTAAGGAATTTGTAGTAAGTATTTTTTTTAATTACCAGCGAGAAAAGCATACGCTACCTAGTTTTTGGATTTACGACAACCAATCTTAAACTCCGTAACTTTGAACCAAACCTAGAAGAGAAAAGGACTACTTGATCAATCACTGGAGACTTCGTAGAGATTTTTTTGTTTGAACTAATCCATATTTGAGGAGCGTTACATGTAGAAGAAAATCCTAACCTGCCACAGTCAAACCAATGGCAAGAGAATCCTAATCCGTCAACAACTGAGAATATTTGTACGTTTTGCATTGTGGTCGGTGAAAGCCGGGAGCAAGACTCATATCTACCAGCTATTTCTGGGACTGAAACTTCAGCTTACCATCCAATTGCTACGTAATTTTCATTCTGTATGAAACTATTTTTCCTAGTGTTAGCAAAGCAAATGGGTTAATAGTTTTATACAATACAATATAAATAATTTTGCCCGCCACTACAGATAAATACTTAAAACAGATATAAAAAGGTCAAATAAGCATATGTCCACGCTCTTAAACACTGGGGAAAAAATTTATTACAATTTTATTTGTTTCAAAAATTTCTGATTTAGTTTTCATTCGTTGAAAAAGAATATGTCGCTGAAATATGAAATGTTGCAAGAAATCAAGTTCAAGGCAAATTTCTTATCGTCTGGGACCTATAAGTGTTTAAAGAAAAGATAGCGTCTCCAACTGCTCATCAAATGCTTTGTAGCGTGGATGTATCAAGATCGAATCTCACCGTAACCCTGGATGCATTCATGTGACTGTCCTTTCTTAAATTGTATAATTTGTTCTTCAACTTTGTTAAGAGCTTATAAGCTGTACTACGCTTTGAACACACAAGCCTGAATATGTATGTGTAATAATTAAAAAAAAAAAGAAAAGACTATGAGAAATAATTGTCATTTGTCTGTTTACACATTATTTTTAAATAATTAACAATTTATTTTGAGTAAAAACTCAGATGGGTAGGGAAAACGGTGTTTCAAAACAACAGAAATAACTAAAACAAAGACAACAACAAGAAAAACAACAGGAATAATATTCTCTCTTAGTGAATTCCATAAAATGCTTGAATACACGTGAAAAACGAAATCAAATAAATCTTTTTCGAGGAAGCCATGGACAGTTAAGTAAGGGTGTATAGAAAATACAATGAGTATTTTTTTTAAATGAGCTTGAAACTTTCATGGTTTATTGTAAGCCCATGATTAAGAATGTAGAATACTTCAAAAGTAAGAAAAAAACAACCAATTTTATGTTATATTTCACTTAATTTGCAGTTATTGAACGAAGATATTAAAAAGAAGATGAATATCAATAATCGATAGAGAGTTTGAATAAAAAGAAGCGTTTTAAGTGTTTTATGATGTATTCTCGCGTTTGTGAGAACGTGAAGTTCGAAACCTGCTGGTTAAATGGAGACTGGTGCACGTTGAATCTGTCGGGGTCTCAAAGTCCTTCATTATTCCCATAACAAATCAATATTTCTGGGGGTACTGAATTAGAGATTGATCGTTCTCTGGTTCATGTCAAAATTACGATCTGTGGATGGATGAATGGATGTATGAATGGGTCCAACCTATAAAATGGACTGTGATTTGTCTGTGGTTTAAATCATATTCTCAGACATAGATGGCGCCACTGAAAAACAAGAAATGCACCCTCTGTCTTAAATTCGCTAGGATTCCCAAGGAGGCTTACTGAAATTGGCAATCGAAACAACACAAACAACTTTATTAATAAATTAATAATAGATTTAAAAAAATATATACTTATACTTTGTTTTATGTTTGATCCTACTTAATTTTTAATTCTTCACAAGATCATATTGCAGTAATTTTAAATACATCGTTACGCTTGCCAATGACCGATAAATTGATAGTTTTTTTTCGACGATCTCTAAAGAGGATATTAGGGTAAAAAAAAATTTTTTATTTTAGTTCTCAAGTACCAAAAAAAAAAAAAAAAAAATTGCATTCGAACTTTAAGTACAATTATTTTTGTCTTATTTTCAACTAAAACTTTTCATACAATGAAACCGGACCTTCATTAAAAAGTATTATCAGAAAAAATATGGTAGTAGGCATTTATTTCCACCAGATGATAATTTTAATTTCACTTAACATTACAACTTTCCTACCACTTTAGCTTTAAAAAAATTATGTTCTTTATTTCAGATCCATCTTGTAATTACTGTTATTAATACCCCCTTGACATATCATTTCCTACTATAGAAATGATCTTCGATTGCACAGTAAACAATAACGGATTGTTGACAGTAATGCCAACTGCTCCGTACACGCCAAAATAATTAAAAACACGGTAAATAACTACAACTAAATTTTGCAAATGTTTGACTATTTTTGCCTGTATTTTAAAAGGTATAGTAGAGTATTAAAAATAATTCTAGCAATAAATTAATCAATTAACTAATTGTGCTACCACATTTTTCGATTTTGAAGTAATTGTTCTTTTAAAAATGGCGCTTGGTACAAATGGGTTAAGTTGCATATCCAATACCCCACAATTAATTTATAAGTACGCATATCGGATCTATAACGACTCAACTATGTATCTGCTAACTCTTCTGCATTTTTCAGAAAAAATTATATTTAATGTGGTAACAAAATATTTGCATTTATGTTAGATTCCTGTTTTAACACATTTATCTTAATGTACTTTAAACCACCCCTACATTCGAATAGTTAAAACATACATAAAAAGCTTGCTTATTTAATCTGTTTTAAGTAATGACTAAATTCTATCAAGCATTTACCGACAAAATCTCTTTAAGAATTATTTCATTACCACAGGAAATAAAAAACTTTTTTGAAGACTCAAAGAGTTTTGTAATAATAATATCTAATCGATCCAATATACATGCATTTAAATTATTTGTGACGAAGAGAAATATTTTTTGACATTTTCAATCAAGATTTATATTTTAAAACATAAATATTGCTGCATCCAAAATTAATTTTTCACAATGTCAGAGCAAGTTGGCACATATATTGTATATGCAACTTACTTTTTCAAAGATGGGAGCAGACAAACATAACGTTCTGCTATGAGGATCAGCAATTTCAGAGCTCTGTCCTTAACCGCAGAAGCATAATCTCATTTCATATTTAAATTATATGGACTAGCAAGCATGTCTGTTTAAATAACACCGCATATCTCATTGCATCAATATCACTCTCAGAATAGCATTACAATCCTTATGTTTTTCAGGAAAATTTTACTTTTTAAAAAAATTTTAGACATTTTGAAAAATCGTGATCAAGTTTCACAAGATTACGATAAGCGGGGCTGAAATCCTACTATCTATGTTAAGACGGAAAAGAGCAGAAACTTGCACGAAAGACATTTCATTCTAGTAGTTTTTTCAAGAAAAATAAACTATCTGTAACTTTCAAGATTTTTTTCTACAGTTATAGAAAATATATAAAACTGCTTCGTTTTTGAGGAAAAGTAGATGTTGTTGAATAGTTTGAAGAAAAGAATAGATTTACTCTGCCCGAAAACAAGTTAAAATGAAATGGTTCTACTATCAGGCTTTACTTTTTTCAGTCAGGGGTGACCCTGACAAGAAGTTGTAACCACAAATTGAACTATTTATTTCATTGCAAAATACAAACTGCAATTTGCATCAGTAATTAAAATATTCCGTCCCTTTTTGGGCAACAATAATTTTAATTAAAAAAATTCTTTTAAGAATAAGTAAAATTATTTATTTTATATTAAATGAAAGCGATTTTAAAATTAAAATTTCTTGGCGATTTTGATCCATTCAATTTTCAGTAAAATTGTATAGATTAAAAAGGCTATTCTCATTCCCATAGTATTGCAGTTCTAATAAGTTTACTATGCTTTTCCTATAGAAACACAACTATATTCTTATTGCAATCTATTCTTATAAAAGCAGTCTTTTTAATCCATATAATTTTATATGAATATAATTTTACATTTTATATAAATATATATTTTACATAAATTTACATATTGTATATATTTTACATAATTACAATCTATACTATATAAAATTATATTCCATATAATTTTATATAGTATAGATTGAAAATACTGTTCTCTAAGTGATATAGTGTTGTTTTCGTAGCAATGTCCTGCTATTCTCATAAAGAAATAATGAGGTTTTCATAGAAATATAGTGGTTGTGTTTCATGGGAATGCAATGCTTGCACACTAAAATACAGTACTGTTCTAAAAGAAATGTTCTGCTGTACTAATGGGTCATATTATACGAGTAACAGAAATATGACATTTAAAAGGAATCGATTCGCTTTGCTTACTAAGAAGTAACTTTAAAATTGACTGAATAAATGGGTAAACGGATAACAATAACAAACGGACTGAATAAATGGATAATTTGCTATGATTAAATAAATGGATAAAAAAAATGTAGGCTTACCCATTTCGTCTATCACAGGTCCTAACCTCAAAGTAACACCAACTAACAAAATACAGAGAAGAAAAAGAAACACGGCCACAAACACGATGATCTTTCTGCCCAGTGGCGAGAGTTGGTCATCGTCTTTACCTTTTTCCACGTTTAACAAGTTCTTTTTCTGCTTTTTGCCAGTTCTCTTTTTCCTTCTGGAACTTTTGAGTCGTTGTTTGTCGGAAGACATTCTCTGTGAAGGCCATTGCCCAAAGTTGCTGTTCGATTGGGAAGATACTTCATCACGTGATGGCCTATAATCCAGAGGTGTTTTGGTGCTCCAGTCATTCGTTGCAGCTAAAGGGGAGGTGAGACTGAGACCAGGCAGCCATGGGGTTATGGTCGGGTCCATCAAGCAGTTTGAGCTTCTGCTTTTGATGGACGTGACGACAGTAAGGCAAGGTGGTCGCAAAAGTGGTTCTTCTTTGTCTTTGGCACTATCTTCCATGTTAGATTGTCACAGGTTTGGTTTAAAGCTCGAAGTGTGATTTGCTGATAGTAAATCCTCACATATTATAAGCACCATGCATTTAACACATGTAGGAATACGAATTCATGTTCGTAGGTATACTCTCTATAGAAGTATATTTTTATACATATATATTAAGCACCCTAATAAATGCAAGCAGAAATGTGATTGTAATCCAGAGTTGGTTCTGTCTTTCATGAAGTAAATAGTCGTGTTTGTAAACAAGATAGTCTATGTAAAACGTAGTTGGTACTTTTGAAAATGTATCAAATTAGGTCACAAATGTGTTAAATTAGGTCACAAATGTATCATGAAGATACAACACACTAGAAGATTAGGAGGTATTTTGTAAACGATATGTTTTTCTAGATGTGCGTTTAGGAATGAATGTTTTAAGAGATAGTCTTAGCGCAACGTCGTTTTCACACTTCATAATTCTACTATGAGACACACCTATCAAAAATAAATAATATAACCCTTGTATAGTCCTTTTTAATAGATGAATTTATTTGGCTGTATTTCAAAATGCTTAAATTAGAAAGCAGGACGAAAAATCAAGGAAACTTTGTTAAAACTTATTTCAGATTTAGGCAAAGGTTCAAGAGCAGTAAAAATATCTTGTAAGATAATTAGAAGTAACAAATTTTTTTACGGTAATTTTCTTCTTAAAAATCATTGGAAAACGTTAAAAAATCATTCATTTATGAAAAAATAACGATTATTTTTTTTGTTTAACACGAACAGAGAATTCAATTATCAAATTTTTTCCTTTTTGTTCCGATAAACCTCAAAGCAGCATTTTATTTATTTATAAATGTTTCATTTATCTCTCTTTGGCTCTTTATAAAATTTAATTTTTACGTTGTCGATTTTTTTTTGGCACTTTTAAGATATATTTTTTGATTATATGAAATTAAAAATTTGGCAAAATTTGTGGATTTATATTTCTAATAAAAAAAAACAAAAAATTCTTCTAACAGTTCTAAAGTAATTATTTATTTCTTAAAGCTTAAAATGCACTCCATTTTACTTTATAAGTGCATGTCTCTGTTCCAAATTTCAAACATTTAATAATGCAAACAAATATTAAACTTTAGCAGGTGCAGAATATTTAGTGCAAAACATTCAAAGTATGAGTGGATATTTTCTAGTTGTGATTCATAAATAGCATCTGTAACTCACCCAATGCAAGACATTTTTTTATATCAACATATTTTTTTTTGTACCTGATACGAAATCACCGAAATAGAACAAGCCACGGCGAAAAAAGAACCTCCATTCTGACATTTGCATTATAAAATCGTTTTCATCTCACTCATCTCCGTATAAAGAACGCAACTACACGCTATTTTACACTCTTGATTGGCTATCATCTGTGGTCTAAAAGCCAATAAGAGCAAATGAAAGATGATGCAGGGTTTTATAAATGATTAGCGAAAGGTGTTAATAACAGAACGGCTCTCGTCGCTGCTTGGATGAAATTGCAATATCTCGACAGCAGAGCCAAACGACGAATGGTTTCGTTCAGGAGGAAAACTGCCGCTATGCGTGCGTTCTGGTCACGAAGGGGTGATTTGGAAACTGAAAATTGATCTGGTGGCTTTGCTATGGCATGTAATTAGGCTATAATTGCTGAATCTGAGAATTTCCGTTAGTTTATAAAATTGAAATATTTATACAGCACAGATATTTAGATTTCTATTTCACAGTCTTAGAGTATTTAAAAATATATAAAACAGTTGAAAATTTATATTGAAAACTATAATAATTTGGTAACTTCAACTATTATTACTTTAGGCAACCGTAAACGATGCGTGAATGTAGCGAACAAGTGTCACTTTCAGCAGGGGTATTTACTAATCAGGGGTATTTATTTATCAGGGATATTTATTAATCAGGGGAAATAGCACAAAGTGGTAGCATCAACGTGGGCATGTTTAATGCAATAGAATTGCTTTTGCTTTTACTTTCATTTTAACATAACTGATTCACATTTGTTTTGAGCATGATTCTCATTTTAAATTGGTTAAAAAATTATCAGCCCGATTTCCAACAAATATGTTATACAATAGTTTGGTTACCGCACTGTGTTTTCTTATCCTTATTGTAGCCACTCTGAAGATGTCACACTCATCATCCACTCTGATTTTTAAATGATAATTTGCTTAGATAACACACACACAAAAGGGAAGAATTCTACAGCGATAATAATTATTTCAACCCCAAATGTGAGCTAACCAGACCGCAATATTATGCGACATGGGTTTTTTTTCTCCAAAATTACAATAATTTTTTTTCAATGGAACAAGAAACAAAATTCAAATAGTCTTAAAGAGACAAATGGAATTTTTTATTTAAAAATTTAAAGTTTGATGATTTAGTAAGTATTGGTATTAAAAAGGTACCTTAACAATAGAAATAGTAATTAGTCAATCGAAATGCAAAATTGCTAAACATGCACTTTCCTACTGCTCAATCTTTTGCGATGTTCAACAAAATTCTAAAAATAATTCTATATATTTTCTACGAAGCACTAATAGTAAACAAGAAACATTTCATTAAAATAAACATTGGTAAATCAATTTATCAATCTTGTTATAGTCCCCTCAATATACTGAGCCATTAAATCCTAAATTTTTTCCAATATAATGAATTTTTTTAAAAATTTACTTATTGTTTTATAACTCGATCTTGCAGTTTGATAATTCATTTTTTTTTGTTAAAAATAAACAGTTTCATAATCCAGGGTTGCATACACCCTCCAGAAAAATTTAATAACTGGTAGAGAAACATTGAGGAAACAAAATGTTTTTACTAATAACTGGCGACTAAAAATAAATGTCAATTAAATATCTATGTTGCAATTGATCTATGAATTCTAAAATTGTCTTTAAATTAAAGCCCATAAAATTTAGGATAGCACTAATTTTTTAAACTAATTTTCTAATTAGTTTTAGTATTTTTTGAACTAATTCTCTAATTAGTTTTCTAATTAGTTATAATTAGTTTTCTATTAGTTACTAATAGCACTAATTTTCTAATTATATATATATATATATATTTATTAATTTATTATTTAATTTCTTACCAATACATTAAAGCTTTTTCGGAAAGCGGAGCAGTTAACATCCCTAGCTAATCGTGCGATAGTGTTTATAATGTTTTAAAATATATGAAGATTTTTGTTTGAAATTGATTTTTCAATATAATGTTTGCTACCACTAGAAAAAATAATTATTGGAAGGAGCAAAAGTTGGTAGGTATGTGTATGCTTGCCTGCTAACTAATATCGACTTATCTGATCATGCATATTTTAATATTTAGAGTGTTACTATATATTATATGGTCTTGCTATACTTATCCGGAAAACATAAAATGGTGGTAAAAAATCATTTCGAGCTTCAATTTTTAAAAATAAATACACACAGTACACTTTGAAACTTTAGTAAAACATGCAAACTTGCTTCACTTCAAAAAAAAAAAAATTCTAGTGGTAACGAAATTTAAATTATTTTTAATTTTAGTATCTTTCCATTTTAAGTAATTTTTTCACCATTACATATCAAATATTCAAAGTATCATATGAAATGGTGGGGTGGGAACACTGTTAAAGTGCAGGAGTAAATATCCTTATTCTACCAATTTATTGAAACTTGGTATCCCTGTATCGTTATAACACATTTACATGCATAAATTTAACAACAATATATATGTATATATATATAGTAAAACATGTAATACATATATATATATATATATATATATATATATATATATACAA
>NC_092212.1:79159218-79166216 GCF_043381705.1 Parasteatoda tepidariorum | reverse complement strand
AATAAGAGCTGTTAAGTGTATTAAAATAAGTAATAATGCGAATCAGCTTTATCCCAGACTTAAATATATTTATAAACTTACAATAAAAAAGGGAGTTACGATTAAATGTGATAATAGGTCTTTTAATATAAATAAACCTTTTTCTAGACTTATATATATTAATAATAAAAATTGGATATATAACTTATAATAAAAAAGTGGGATAGGTTTAATTGTAATAATAAGCCTCTTCTCAACTTACATTGATTTCAGTAACTTATAAACTTCTACAAAAATAAGTACCGATGATGAGTGATGAACCGAACAAAGATTGAGTATGACTAAAGCTAAACAAGGTGAATAAAGTAGAAATAATGTCACAAAAACATACATGCTATAGTTTTGGCTCTATAAATAAGAATCCGCAGCATTGAAGCAGAAACACATATTGTAATCTATTCTGTGACATATATGAAATTAATTATGTATTTTGAGAATACTTTGCTATTCGTGCTATTCATGTTGTTTAGCTTACTTGTTCTTTACGCTGTTCAATCTGTTTACTATCCATGTTTCATTCATGGTGTTTTGCTTGTTCAACTGTTTTTCCCCTTCCGGTGTTTAGTCTGTTTTTGTGTTGTTATCCGTTCTTTGTCTAGCTTGTTTAGAGTTTTGTGTTGAATTTTACGTTATGTAGTCTGATTATATGTATGTCATTATCCGTTCTTGTTTAGCTTGTTTAAAGGGTTATGTTATTGTTTGCGTTATATAGTCTGTTTTTGCGTCATTGTCCGTTTTTTGTTTAACTTGTTTAGTGGTTTCTGCTGTTCTTCATGTTGCATAGTCTGTTTTTGTGTCATTATTCGTTCTTTGTCTAGCTCGTTTAGAGTTTTATGTTGCTTTTTACTTCATAAAGTCTTTTTTTGTGTCAATATCCGTTCTTTGTTTAACTTGTTTAGCGGTTTATGCTGTTCTTCATGTTGCATAGTTTGTATTGCGTCATTATCCGTTCTTGTTTAGTTTGTTTAGTGAGTTATGTTATTCTTTACATTATATAGTCTGTTTTTGTGTTATCCGTTCTATGTTTAACTTGTTTAGTGATTTATGTTATTTTTTATGTCATTTAATCTGTTTTTGCGTCATTATCTCTTTTTTCGATTAACTTGATTAGCGGTTTATGCTGTTCTTCATGTAGCATAGTTTTCGTATCAATTATTTGTGCATTATTCACGCTGATTAGCTTCATTCGTAACAATAAATCTCTCTCTCGCTAGAATTACTTATATGTATTTATAAACCAATAAAAAAATTATAAATGTGAATAAAAATGTTCTAAAAAGTTCTATATATATCATTATATAGCTATTTCAGATGTAAGATTCATAATGAAAGAAACTCTATAACCAGTTCCTTTTTCAGAAAAAAGGAAAAAATATACAGATTATTAAATTGAATTCAGATTTAAATACTGAATTATTGTAAAACAGGAATTAAAATATCTAAATCTTAACCTATAAACACAAATACCAAAGTATGTAAGAAAAAAAAATTGAATTATTTAGTAAATTACAAGAAAAATGAGCCAGGTAAAGTAAACAAACATTTAAGTGGAAGACTTCTTCAAATACGAGTTCAAAGATGAAAAGAAAAGAAAAAAAGAGAAGTCTTAGAAGAGAAAAAAAAATTCCTTGCCGAGAATCTTGAGTAGATAAAGTTAGGCAGTCGAAGTTTATTTACTTTTGCAAGGAAGACGTGAGCCGGCGTTTCGTAGATTTACTTTATGTGTATATACGTATATGTATTTAGAATATCGGCTTTTCTTGTGTGTCTTTTCTAGCTCTGAAGTTTAACTTTGAAAGGAAGTGTCTTATCTTACCAATAGGAAATGAAGATGCATTAAGGAGAATGGATGCTTTAAAATGAGACTTGAAAATTATTGTGTTTTTATAAAGCAGAATGTTTGAAATAAGTTAATACTGATTGCGGTGGCTGTTATGAGGAGTTAAGAATATTTCAAAAATAAAATTTATTTTAATAGAAACATAGTTTAAGAGGTTGATATGTTTTTCTCCCTCAAAAATGAAAGATTCGACTTTTTTTACATTTTAAGATACAGAGACATATTTTACCGATTAATTTTTAAATTAAACAGTTATGTCATGGCATACTGTCTTTATTTATCCAATTATAAAGGTAAAGCATTTTCATGTAGCATATCGCATTGATTGAACTCTCCGGAATTAGCACTTTTACTTAGCATACTGCATTGATTTAATAAACATTAATTAGACAAAGCACTTCCATGAATCATACAACATAGATTGAGCATTAAAGAATTACCACTTTTACTTAGCATAGTACATTGATTTATTAACTATTAATTAGATAACGCACTTCTACGAATCATGCAACATTGATTGACAATTAAAGAATTAACACTTTTAGTTAGTATACTGCATACATTTATTAAACATTAGTTAGACAAACTACTTTCACGAATCATACCGCATTGTTTGAACTCTAAAAAATTAGCCCTTTTACTTAGCATACTGCATTGATTTCTTAAACATTGATTAGAAAAAGCACTTTCACGCACACTATATCGATTGAACATAAAAATATCACTTTTACAGAGCATATTACACTGATTTCTTAAACATTAAAGATAAAGCACCTTCATGCAGCATACTCCATTGATTGAAAACTGAAGAGTTAGCACTTTTACTTAGCATACCGCATTGATTGAAAATTAAAGAATCAGTATTTTTACTTAGAATACCACATTGATTTATTAAAAAATAATCAGAAAACAGAATATAATATAAATATGAAGTATATTCTACAAAACAACCATGTTTCTCTACAGAATATGCGCAGAACATGTACACACACGAACGTGCGTGAAAGTGCTACATCTTTCCTGTTGTTGCTTACGTAGATGTAGCACTGCACCCCTGCAGTACTCATACATACCGCCTCTACTGTTTAACGGGAATATAAAATAATTGAAGAGATTTGATGCATTTCCATTTTTTTTCTCTATCTGATAAATTTGATTTTAAGAAGTTTGAACAAAAATATAAGATTTGATTCAGTAAAAATTTAAAGTAATAGCAAAATTAAACAAACTCGGTATATTTTAATCATTCTAGTACAGTGAGTTACTGGAACTACCGGGTCGGCATTCATGTATGTGCATGAAGGCTTGTGCCAAGACTTGTATGGAATATATTTATATATAAAAAATTTGCAAGTGTGAAAAAAATTTAACATTACACCTACATGAAAAAAGTAGTAATGCTTATTTGTAGATATTAATTTGTTATGTCATTTGGTAACCTACCTTTTTTGGTTCAGCATGTGCTTTGTCTAAGATCCATAGATAAGTATTTATAACATTAATATATTATGGCAGATTGAATTATCTTATTTCTGAAATATTTCCAATAATAAAATATTTGTTTTACCACTTTTTATAAAAAAGAAAAATTAATAAAAAAAAAACCTAGCAGCATTACTTATTTTCCATAAAAGTATTCAATTTCCATTTTTACCCTTTAATTTTCAATTGTCACGCAATTACTGCTTTTTACAGATTAAAAAAAAGAAGAAATATCTATATATTATATGGTAGTAGAAACTATGACAACTTTAAAGAAAATTTTTTTTTCGATATATATCACGCATGTGATAATAATAAAATAATATAAATTTTATCATTATCGTTATATATATATATATATATATATATATATATATATACACANGAAGGGACAAAATATTAATATGATTAAAAATTGGAAATTAAAATTTGAAAAAATAATAACAAAAAATTATAAAATCGTCATCAACTTATACGTTAAGAACATGAAAAAATAATAGCTTTACAAGATTGTTAATATAGCCAAAGCAAAATATAGCACTATTGTACCGGTTGATTTTGTTTTGGGCTTATTTAATACAATGTTAGGAACAATAAAATACAATTATTTTAGCGGATATAATGTTATAAAGCACGTCAATAAATATGCCAAGTTGGTTTTTATTTTCACTCGAGTGAGCTGTTGGCAAATTTAAATCTTTTTAAAGTTATACTTTTTTTAGTTTAAATTAAAAAAATTTTATTCTTTCATTTTGTTTTGCTTCTTTTTTTAAATTTTAGAAATGTTTTTGTCTTTTATATCTTTATTTCCTTCCTTGTCTCTTTCATATGCCCAGAGATGCCAACTGCCCCGGACACGCCAAAATAATTAAAAAAACGGTAAATAACTACAAATTAAATTTTGCAAATAGTGACTATTTTTGCTTGCCTTTTAAAAGGTATAGCATGACGTAAGTATAATAATGTGGTAAATTTTATAAGTCCACGAATTATTTAGAAATAGTGGTGGATAAATATCTACTAAATTGAATTTATTAAACCAAGAATCACAATTGATAAACTACCAATTTGAAATATATATTTGTTGTCCGGAGCAAGTTGGCATCTCTGGGATAGTATGACTAAAGTACTATAATAAAATTTTCAATCTAAAACTTTTAATCCAGAAAAATTACACACGACGGGACTGCAATTTCTACGAACTCTCTTTACTTCCAGAAAATATTTTTCCGAGTGGCAACAAGGCTAATGTATTTATATTTTATTAAATTAGAATAAAATAGTTTAGTCCACCTCTATTAATATAGTTGGAGTCTTTAAACATAAATTTTGAACTATGTTATTGTTCTCAGATTCGCTTTTAGAGTTGTGACCATTTTCTTAAAAACGTAGTTAAAGCTCTGTCCATTTTCTTGAACGATAAGTTTTTGTACATCGAATAAAATGTCACCGACGTTTATTGTCAAAATGTCACATGCTTTAGCTCTACTCACAACAATTTGAAACCCTGGGAAAAATTTCCGCCGAAATCTGAAGTTGTTGTTAATTATATATTTTCTAAGTGCTCATCTAAGATTAATTTAATTGTTAAGATTTAATCAGATAATATTGTTTTCGAGTAATCGATATCATCTTCCAATTGGTTCAAACACGAATCGCAGAAAATACTTTGAATTTAGGGTCAGAAGAATTAAAAGTTAAAAATTTATTTCCCATCATAAACGTAAGCATTTTTCGAGTTTCTCTCTATTTATAGACAAAGAGTAAACCCTGTGTATCACATCAATAATGTAATTCAATCAGAATTTAATCAACAAGGGAAAAATATTGAAAATCATCGAAATTGAATCTGAGAAATCCTTGAAATTCAAAAAAAAAGAAGAAAAAAAAAATACACAGGTGTTAGATAAAAATATGGAAACTCTCATATAAACCTATTTTATGTAAACAATCTTTTTTCAGCAGCAAATTCAGCGTTTTGGAAGATTTTATGCGGCAAAAATTGTTGGCACAATCTGAAAAAGATGCTGAAGGTCTTAGAAATGGTGACTTTTTTTACCAGTGCAAAATTTATAAAAATGAGAGTGAAAAATTTTACAGCTGTTTTCCTTTTTCAATGCCACTATAATTCTGTAAGATAATGTTTCAAGCTTTTAGAAATCGTAACTTTTAACGAAATTCAAATCGAGATGAATGAAACGAAAAAAAGTTAATTCCTTTTTCGCATATATCCTTAATAATCTTAAGATATAATGGTAATTTGGAATGAAAAGTCGTTAAGTTGAATGAAGTTAAATTATTCGACTTTATTATTTTAATGGTGTATGTTCCATCATTGGTTCAGCAATATCGGATGAAATTTAAAAATACCTGCCAACTCTTCCGGTTTTGCCGGAAGATTTTTTTTTAATATTTAAAGTGCTTGCAAAATTCATGTTATTGCTCTAAACTTTTTGAATTATATTAATAATTACAAATGAGTTTGACCACCACTACATATAAATAATTACAACAAATATATAAAAAGCATATTACAGAATTGCCAATTTTCTCACCTAAAAATCAGAAGTTATTAGTATGATATAACAAGCAACGTTAGAGCATCAATCTACTGGTTACTCTATTAAAAAGTAATCGTAACTGTCCTTTTTTAACTAATATTACTTTATAATTTGTTACCACTTTATTAAAACTATTCCAGAAAGCGGAACAGTTGGTATGCCTAGACTTATAGTTTTTTAAAAAAATTATTTTACATAGAATTTTTTTTTAAAAGATTGGTAGTTTAAATGTCGGTATTTTCCATTAATCATATTTAGTGTTCTAAATTTGCCACAGCCCAAATTTCCGAGATAAATCTAATGAAATTAATGCTTTTGTGTTCTAAAATCCGTTTTAACTTAAAGTTTAGCAAAATTTATTACTCTTTTGATGCTTCGAAAATTGATAACGTATAGCTGATAAAACATTTAAGAGAATAGATTAATAGCAAAATGACTAGTTGGTAGGGGATCCTAATCCAGTCAAGGGCTTCTAAAAGTAAAGGTGGTCTTTCTATCTTTTGGATACCATGCCACCCGAAAGTGCAACAAAATAAAAGAAACACAAAAATTACTGAAATGATTGAGATCATAGGCTCCTTGTACCGAAATTTATAAACCCATTTCCGTGAAAATGTTGCCAAACGAATATTTGTTGAGCTACGAAACATAAATGAGATCATTTAATAATGTTCAATATTTCATACCAAAATTCTGTTAATTTGAATAATTTATATTCAGTTTGCATAAAAATTAACGGAAATAATTTTTAAGAGTTTTCATTCGCCCTTTTTTTATTTATTTGTATCAAATTCAAGTATTTCATGCATAACTTTTGTGTTTTTATAAATTTTATGTGCGAAATTTTTAACATTTTTAGCAATTTGCTTAACAACAACCATAGTAACTCTAATAATATATGTAAAAAGTTTTAATATTTTTCGAACGGTAATAAATATTGAGTAAAAATATTTATTAACAAGCAAAGCCTTATAGTACATCAAGTTGGTTTAACCCCTTGGGGACGGGTGATTCAGAAAAGCATTCGTACAAAATCAGAATCAAATTGCAATCTTGCTACAGCTTTCTTTGAAAGG
>NC_092212.1:79098928-79156917 GCF_043381705.1 Parasteatoda tepidariorum | reverse complement strand
TATATATATATATATATCGAATTCCTAACAGTATT
Source organism: Parasteatoda tepidariorum (assembly GCF_043381705.1). Classification (NCBI taxonomy): domain Eukaryota; kingdom Metazoa; phylum Arthropoda; class Arachnida; order Araneae; family Theridiidae; genus Parasteatoda; species Parasteatoda tepidariorum. Next base: position 79,156,882 of record NC_092212.1, on the reverse strand, counting down.
CTTGAAAACTATTATCGATTTGCATAAAGTAATTTCTGCCTACTATGTTTAAACAATATTTATCACTACCATTAGAAAGAATCTTAATCAGAAAAGGCAAAATACGCCAGTCATGCGTTTCTACTGTTTCTCTACTGTTACTGTTTCGCTGCTTCTACTGTTTCTCTGTAATAAAAAAAAGCCGCCCAACAGATATGTTACAACTATTAAAACAATCTTGATAGTCATGGGTATTTTAGTTTTCATGAAAACAAGCTTTAATCTCTTCAGACCCAAGTTACCCGTTAGAATACCTCACCAAATACTGTGAAACCCACTACCTGGAAAAGTTAAGAAGTTGCGACGAACTTTCTACAAGACTGATTAAAATTTCGTAAATGTAACTTGCAGTTATTTTAATAAAACTAGAATGGAAATTTTGCACAACGATAAGCGAAAAAATATGAATACTTCAATCTATATATATTTTTCCAAATTTCGCTATTACTTTAAAAAAAAATATTCAGGGCGTGATTGGAGAGTATTGATAAATTTTCTCACAGGTCTTTTCTTTTTCCATCTCTATATACACAAGTTTTAAGCTCTCTAACATTCGTCGGCCTTCTGAGCCCAAGTCTGCGGGTTCGATCCCCGGCCCAGACGCCGGATATTCGGGATGCAGAAAATCCTCAGCAGCCATGTCGTATGATTATGCGGCATGTAAAAGATCCCTGGAGTGCCTTATTGGCTCTTGGCATTTCCGGCAAAATTAAATTCCTAGTGCACTTTAGCATCCAAATAGAGTCTTGGTGCTGCCATCTAGTGTGGCAGAAACTAGACGTCCAAATTAACATGACCAACGGAATCTCACCCAATGTGGTGGTCCTGAAAGAGTGGACACCACCTCTGGAGAACGCACTAGGTCTGCTCATCGGCAAGACCGATTGTGCAGCTCATTGGAAATAAAAAAACATTCGCAAATTTAAATAATTGATAATCGCTTTCGTTTTAAAACTTTCTTAACTGGTGGAGAATTAAAACTACAATTTTACAAAATTTTAGATAAATTCATTTTTGCGTCAAAATATTTTCACCTTATGAATGTAATTTTATTTAAACATATGAATTCTTCGCGCGCATTTCGTCTGGCCACTAAAGTTAGGGATTTCAATCCCATCTGAAGAAGATCAAAATCGTGATGACATGTCTTCGGATCTCACTCAAGGATATTGCCTGCGTTATGTGTGTAATAGATGCAACGTACTAAACCAGACTAGGTGTGTGTGGGGTGAGGATCTTTCGACAATGTCAACTTTCATCTATGAAAAGTTACTTAACATAGAGTCGAGTTAATATGTCTTATATACTAGTGAACTGCAGTTGGACAGGTTGCATGGACAGTCGGGTGTATGCAGGTTGACGTTGTGTGTGATCAAGGCGAGACTGAGTAGCAACAGTGCGAGGAGGTGGATAATGTCGCAGTCACAAGTAGCAAGTCAGCTGTTCCATGTGCCGCATCCATCGAAATAGGCGTTACTGTCTAGGTAGGAGTGTTCATATCGAAGTGGGCGATTTTGCCAGCGTAGGCGTGTTCACATCACGTCCGAAGGTCACCAATAGTGAGTAGTTCGACAATGTCAACTTTCAGCTATGAAAAGGTACCCCAACTCAGAGTCGAGTTAACATGTCTTATATACTAGTGAATTGCAGTTGTAATTTTTGTAGTGGTAGATATGCTACAGGTGCAGCGTAGCAGGCCCACTCGTGGTCCACCCTGAATAACACTAAATCTGCCATACCTTTCATTGAGCTCCAATTGAATTTGGAATTTAAATTATATGTATGTTTCTAAATTACTAATCGCAAACGAATGGTTGAAGATAGTAGGTTTAAAAATTGATCTTTAATATTAAAATATAATTCTCTAGATCGTAGCAAAAATTAGAAAGATCACATTTTTTTTAAAAACAACTGTCAAACAATGAACGTTAATAGTTAAACTAAACATTAAAAATAATTAAACGTATTTAACAAAATGGAAATTTGTTTCCTACCTGGAGTAATTCATCTTAGTAGAATAAAACGTTACTCACCTAAAATAAAGAGAGAAAAAATAAAACATGAGACACTAAATAATGTATTATTCAAAACATTGAGATCATTATTATATAACTTTAATAAAAAGTGGTAATTTATTGAAATGAGCTTTGTTTTAAAGTATTTTAACACTGTACTTATGGATAAATAAAACTGGAGAAAATGTTTTTATACAAATACTTGATCTTATCTAATTTGGATTGGGAGCTTTAAATCTGAAATTAGATTTTTTTCGGAAAGTTACACATTTTTTTTTATCTAAATTGAACTTTTAGTTTATTTTATTTTTAGTTTGAACATACAAGTTTACAAATAAAGTATAAACCTATATACATGCCTACAGATTTGTCTGCTCCTTTGAAAATAATCCTTTAGACAAAGGAATAGCTTAATGTATAGCATCATGGAAAAATGCATTATCGCTTTCTTCCTACAACTCCCTATGTAGCAGAGAAGTGAGTAAACTCATTCACTCGACTGAATTTCAAAATAAATCTTGATTCGGAATATATTATTGACTTGTATAAAAGCTGTAGCGAGAGAAGTCGATTGCAGATTTGAAACCACCGACTCGAAGATATCTAAGACTCTTTCAAAACCATTATGCTAGAGGAAAAAAGTATTCCCTTATTTAGTAACAGGCCAACCAACTACTACGCTTTTTTTGCAAAATGTTTTAAAAAATAGTGGTAGACAATTAAAAACTAAAGTTCTCAGAGTTATTGGGTCATTTTGTCAACATTTTAAAAGCCTTACCAGGAGAGAACTGGTATACAGTGGCTTTTCATTTGAGTTTTTGAATCATTTAGATGTAGTGGTATGAAAAATAACTTTGAATTAAATTGTCAAAAGAAATAATCATACATTAAAAACTAAACTTAGCTGCCACTAGAAGAAATTTTGTTGAAATTTGCAGCCTTTATGCCTTGTGTTACAAAATGTGTCATTTTTCTATATGGCTGCCGAAATTTCTGTTTTAGAAAAATTTTCTTTTTCATTGTCGGAAAACTCCATACTCTTGTGTTTGCTTTTATATTCTATAAATTTGATTAAAAATCATTTTGACCATAAAAAAGGGAGAAAATACTGAGATTAGGGTGATTCATTAAATAAGTTACTCAAATTATTAACGGTTTTCAGTAACAGTAATTTTATTTTTTATTTTTATCGATCTAACATGACTTGCCCCCCTCCCCTCTTACACAGCGTTTAGCGCAGGCAAATGAAATTCACCTATTTTTAAAACTAAGATGATAATCTTTTATGAATAATCTTTTCAGTTTTAATCATACCTTCTAAATACAACGGAATTTCCGCAGTTTAAGAGGTATTTCTCCCAATTGTACCGAAAATAACGTATTAATATATTCACATAGATTAAAATTATGTCAAAAAATATAGAAAAAATATGTAGATATTTTAATTTGTAATTTATTCACCATTATATTTTTCGCTAATTAGACGCACGCTTATACTACATATGTTTAAATTGTTAACAAGTCTTGATAGTCATGGTTTTTAGTCCCCCAAATAAGTTAAAAATGAAATGTTCTACTACCAGTTATTTTCCGTCCTATCATGAACCTGAAATTCTTAAAAACGTTAAAATCAAATTTTCACTCAAACTAAACATAATCTCCCTGATTTCTCTTTTAGTCAGAAACAAACAATATATTCAAGACCTAAAGAATGCATTCTATAAACAGGTAGAAGTTCCCTTGCCAGCTCCGGCGCTTCCGATTTCGAGGAAAGGGGTTCTCTACAGTCTATCGCATTCATCTCTTGAAAGAGTCTCACTAGCGATGAAATGGAACAATTTATTGACTCCGGGGCGCAATCTCTGCTTTCAGAAAGAACTTTACACTTTTGGCAACACAATTCTTCTTCTTTTTTCTGAGGTTTCAATAATTTTCACGCTCTTAATGTACTTTTTTGGTATTTTTAAAATAGGGATACCACAGACCTGCAAAATTGTAAAAAGAGGTAAAAACTCAATTCCTATTTGTTTATTTATTATCTTCTTAATTATTCAATTGTAACTACTCCTACGAATTGCATTTCAAATTATTCATATTTAAAACAAAACCAATCTTATTATTTCATTAACGAATTCATAAATAATTTAGGAGCTAGGTTTTTTCCAACAACTCTAAGAAAAGCACCCCAGCAGATTTCCACCTAATTTTAACCAAGTAATGAATTTCCTTTTCTCAGATGTGATACTTTCAGACAAATTTAATAAATAACCCCTCTCTCCATTCTTATACATGGATACTCCTGAGGAGAAGAAATGAACATCAGGAGTATACCACCCCTAGATTTTTAACTAATTATTCCCCACAAGTTAGACTCCTTATTTATTTTATTTTATAACCGTCGTTGAACCGCGGACCCAATTTTTTTTGGGTTGACGACTACTAATGTTCCACTGCGTATCCTTGTAATTTTGTACCAAATCCAGAAGACAAGGGAACTTTTTGATGGAACTACCCCGAATTTGCGTTACATGGAGAGAAAAAAAAACGAAAACCTCCCACGATTAGCCTGATGGCTAGGAGACTCTAACCTATGACCCATCTACCACTGAGGATATTTTACGTCAGAACTGTGGTCATTGCGAGCCAAGTGTAGAATTCGAAACAACCCGTCATTGCCGGGATTCGAACCCGGCAATGACGGGTTGTTTCGAATTCTACACTTGAACAGCCGATTCAATTTTTTGAGGGTTGACGACTACTAATGTTCCACTCCGTATCCTTATAATTTTGTACGCAATCCAGAAAACAAGGAAACTTTTCGATGGAACTACCCCGAATTTGCGTTACATGGAGAGAAAAAAAAAACCGAAAAACTCTCACGATTAGCCTGATGGCTAGGAGACTCTAACCTATGACCCATCTACCACTGAGGATATTTTACGTCAGCACTGTGGTCATTGCGAGCCAAGTGTAGAATTCGAATCAACTCGTCATTGCCGGGATTCGAACCGGCAATGACGGGTTGATTCGAATTCTGCACTTGAACAGCCGACTCAATATTTTAGGGGCTGACGACCACTAATGTACAATTCCGTAGCCTTGTAATTTTGAATTAATCCAGAAGACAAGCAAACTCCTGGACCTGTAACATGATTTGTCGTGGGAACATGTAGGACTTTGTGATTCGACAAATTTAACGTGCATCAGTCACCATTTACTACACGGTGAGTCTTCGGCCGGCAGGAATTGAACCTACGACCTCTTGAACATGGGCCCAGTGCCCTGCCAACCAGGCTATCCCGTCCTACCCTTACTTGTAAGAAATATATTATTAACTTAAATTTAATTACTATTTTCACGATCTGATCATATTTCACTGACGGCTACTCTATCCGCCAATTGCTTCCACTGTCTATATGCCATTTTAGTCTTAGTCGCCCTAGGGATTAATCCAGATGAAAGCGTGGAGTATCCGGACAGTAACTCTGAATCATGTCAATTTTTTGCATTCACTTTCAATGGTAAACTGGAAAAAAAATGCTATGGAAAAAAAGTTGCTAATTTTGACCTCTTTTAATAAAATTATATATTTTTAGTCACCCGTGGCAATCTTGTTAAAAGAAACTTTCATTGCAAGCGAAGATGATAAATTCTAATCAATTAATATGTCATATTTTATTTTAGAACTGGTTTAGAAACATGGACCCCTTTTCGAGTTTACGACTAGCTATGTTCAACTCCACGGAGATTTTCTGAATCTATCTTTGGTACAAACTAGCCTTCAAGGTGGTCTTTTTTTGTATGAAAGTAGTTCCAGGAGATTGTACAAGTATGGATTATACAATGTGACACATGGAAAGAGAAAGTCACGAAAGCCTCCCCAGGTTAGTCTGATGACGAGGGCATTCAAACTCTTGATGCATCTACAACAGAGGATATTTAATGACGGCACTGCGATTAAAGCGAAATTCGATTATAAAACGTGATACATGCAAAATAAAATAATACTTATAACTGTTATTCATTGATGTGACTCTGCAAAAGAGTTATTGAGGGCATGCGAGCTTGATGCATAGTTTATTTATTGTTACACCGGATTGAGCTTTTGACGTAAAAGTTTTTTTTTTTTTGTCTCAGAGGCAAAAACCGTCAAAATCCTATTTTTTATCCTTATTTTGTAGTACAGCAAATAATAACGTAATAATATTTTCTTTACATTTGATATTATTTTATCGATTTCCTTATAATATAAAATTTTGTTTATAAATAAATAAAATAATATTGATTTCTTCATAATCGAATTAACATGTACTATCAAATATAATAATTTATAATATTTAATAATATATAACTATTAGACATAAATATTTATATATCATATAACTATTATGCAATATATAATAATTTATATTTGATACATAATTGATTTAATGTACGATCAAATATAAATTATTAAAACTTGTTATACATATCTTTGAGTTTCAATTTGCTATGGAAACTAAAAAATAAAAATTTTGCACTTAGTAAAATATTAAAAAATATTTTTTAAAAAATTGAGGGCATATAGATTTTATTATTTTTATTTATATTTATTTGTTTGTTTATCATCGATATGTTTTGTAAAAAATCTAAATACCTGTATATAATCTTTAGATTTTTATTCCAAACTCGTAACTGGATAAAACTAATTAAAGAACTACTGTTACTTTATCTAATTTTGTAACTTTTATTTAAGTTTAAATTTATATTACATTAATGGAGAAACCACAATTGTATTCAAAATAGTATAAGTTTTAGTAATCAGGGTTATTATGTCAAAGCATGCTGTAGTAAGTAACTAGTTTTGCGCAATTTACGTGACTTAGCCATTGTATGACAATATCATACCTGCCAGCTCTTCCGGATTTTCAGGAAGATTTTATTTTCATATTTAAAGTGGTAGCAATACTCAGGTTATTTCAATTAACTTTTTGAATTATAATAATAATTCTAAATGAGTTTGACCACCACTATATATAAATAATTACAATAAATATATCAAAGCGTAATAACCTCGCGCAAGTGAATTTAAACGGGATCAAAATATAAATATGTTTTTGAGTCAGATTGTTTTTCGTTTATTCTTTTACAACCACTCTGAAAATCCATTCTCGGAACGAATGAAAGTTGGCAGGTATGCAATATTTTTTATCAATAATCTTAAGTCCTTTTTTGTCAAATATTTTTTATAGTTCTCGTTTAAAATTTAATATTTTAAGATTCAAGATTTATTTACATTTTGATTAGTTGAAACAAAAAAATAGGTCACCAATGATGTAAGTTTTTGACAAAAAGGTTTTTGACATGACTGTAAGAACCACCGTATGTAAAAATTTACCAATCCTGATCATTACATAGACATATGTAGTCTTTTGATCATAATTCAAAGAACAGCTTTTTAACCCTTGTGAGTTTGAATAACAGATAACAAAATTTAGAGGCCAAAAAGGCATGAATCCGCGTGACTGCTGCTGGACTAGGGTTAGCGGCAGAGCGTTTGGCCGAGCAACGATACAGCTAGGCGAAGATGAAAGAATAGTTTTTGAGAAATCGAATTTCGGAAAAAGTCGTATCTTTGAAAATCAATTTCTCGGGAACTATTTGACCGATTTTGCATTTCATCATGTAAAAATACATTCTTTAAAATGATGTAAAAAATTGTATAGCTTACAATTCAAAATTTTTTCGACTATTTTAAAATGAACTAATACAAAATAGCAAATCCTCACTTGAAGTTGTTTAAGCATAGAATTATCTTTGGCTAAATTAATTTTCGAATTGTATGCAAAAATGTTTTAATTCGCTTATAAATTTTTCATGATAAAGAGAAATATCAGAAAGTTAAATTAACGCTTAAAGGATCAAATTTTGAACCAGTCTCCCGACCAAAGGATGGGGACCATATTTCCCAGATTGCGGCAACCCCCAACACCTTGGAAATTAGAAATCTGAATGCGTCGAAAAAAAGTATGCTTATTCTGAGAATTTACGTTATCGTGTCTGATTTCATAACTTAAAATATCATCTGCGATAATTTATTAATATATTTGAGGTACTTTACCCATTGAACCTTTAAGATTGGGTCCTAGATCGTAAAGATCCGATCATTATATCAAAAGTTATTCATTGTGGTCCTAGAACCGAAGATCCGATCATTATATCGAAAGTTATTCATTGCGGTCCTTTTTTTGTGCACTGTACAATAAAAAAATAGGACAATAGTATGTGAAACACAGTAAAAAATAACAAATAAAAATTTTTTTTTTGTTAATAATAAATAAGGATAACAAATAAGGATTCATAATAAATAAGGATAGCAAATAAGGATTCATAATAAATAAGGATAGCAAATAAGGATTCATAATAAATATGGATAGCAAATAAGGATTCATAATAAATAAGGATATTGTATAGCAGTTCAAACAGGAAATTGTTTTTATCTGTCTTGCGTAGTTTATATTTTTAAAAATTTCGATATAAGTGTTAATATTCCTACTTGGCAACATCTAACGTCCTATCATTTTCGTTTTGATTTTGACATCATGTCATGCGTGAGCTTATAAAATGAAGATCTCGAGAGAGATGAATGTGTTTTATTACAACAATGGATAAATACCCGTTATTTAAAACAGAGTAGATATGTTCTGCCTTCACGATAATTTTTATTAAAAGTTTAACAATTCGAATATGAGTAATGATATTCGAACTACAAAATTAAATTAGTATTTTTAATTCTATCATACTTCTTGTACATTTTTCTATACCTCATCATAATTTCAAGTTTCTGAGTCTTATAGTGTCGAAACGTGTTTTTAAGCAAAAAATGGTAGAAAAATATTCGCAAAAATGGCAATTATGACATTAACAAAAATGTCGCTGAGTAAATGTAAAATTATGAGTCTGTAGTTACATTCCTTTGTCTTAATTCCCGAACTAATTATCGGATAAAAAATTTTTTTTCATTCCATCGTACTTCAGGTACATTTTCTACACACCTACCAAACTGTAATTTTTCAATTTTAACGCATCGAAATAAAACTGAATGGTTTTTGAACATTCGAATAAGAAACGGTGCTTAGGACTTTTTAACCCTTTCCGGTGCAGCGTAGCTAGTTTATCATCATCCTGAAATTCCTTTTTACAAACACGATAGATATCTCCGCCTTATCGTAGTTTTCAGGGAAATGACGTTTAAAAAGTTTCGTAAGAAATGTCTCTTAATTTTTATTGTTTACTTTTAAAACATTTTATTTAATTACTGTTAGAAGAGGTGCAAATGATTTTAAGCCCCTTCCATTTTTATTTTAAAACTCTAAAATTTCGATTTCAATAAAGTAAAAAACAAAAGAATGTATGTTTTAGATAAAGAAGTTAAAGCAGAACGAAACGAAATAGGTAATTTAATTTAAAAAAAATCATAAACGGGAGTAACCTTTACCCGATTACTCTTTAAGAATAAAATCCTTTCATTTCAAAGAATGAAAAAAAGAAAAAGGCATTTCATAAAAAGATCATTTCATAAACATTTTAATTCAGCATAGTGAATGATTCTTTCAGAGGAGCTTAATCACTAGCAAAATATTCTTATAAAATTAAAATATTACTAAGTACTGTAAAATAGACTTTGTAACAAAGCCCCTTCCATTTTTTATTTTAAAGCTCTAAAATTTTTATTTCCATGAAGTTTTTAACTTCATGGAAATTCATTTTTACAAAAGAAGGTATGTTTAAGATAAAGAAGTCAAAGCAGAATGAAACAAAATAGGTCATTTAATCGAAAAAGTAATAAACAGGAGTAACCTTTACTTACACGATTACTCTTTAAGAATAAAATCCTTTCATTTCAAACAATTAAAAAAAAGAAAAGAAAAAGACATTTCATAAAAAGATCATTTCATAAACATTTTAATTCAACATAATGAATGATTCCTTCAGAGAAGCTTAATCACAAGCAAAATATTCTTATAAAATTAAAATATTACTAAGTACTGTAAAATAGACTTTGTAACAAAATCAAGTTCTTTGTAACAAGTTTCAGATAGTTCACGATAGTTTTTACTTTCTTTTCGGTCATCACGTTTGATGACTTTGCACCATTTTTCGTCTTTTGGTTCATAAATTTTTTTTAGATATTGTGTTAAATGTAAAGCTATTACAACGTCATATAAAACAATACTTTTTTAAGTGCTTGGGGTTATTTTTTGAGAATTTTTATCAATGTTCCACGAGCGACGGCATGCCTTTTTACTGTATCAGAAGGTGAAGGGAGTCGTATTGGCGCCATATTCTGACGTCTTCAGCTGAGATGGGAAAACTAACCGCGTTTTAGGGGGCTTGACTAATCGATCAATTTTAAATATTAATTAAAAAATAAGAAGTTAACCCACTCAACTGAAATCGGTGTATGTCGTCATAAAATGGTTTGAAGTTTCATTAAAAAAAAAAAATCCACTAAATTTCCTCATTAATGCAAATCGTTAAAATCTTGGTCATATATACAATTTCCACCCCAGTCACAAAAGCTCATCTTGATGCCCTGGAATCTTGTTTTATTCATATGAATGCTGATTCTCTGGTTGATGACATTAGTTCCTCATCACTCCTACATAACGCGTGGAAATGCATTTTACCCTGATTTGTCCCTCTCGACTACTGTGGTTTTTCCTGTTCTGTTTTCTATATTTTTTTTTTCTTTCTTGGCTACAGTGCCTTTTCTAGTTATGTTTCTCACCTTTATTGTTTTCATTTTTTGTTGACAACTTTACTACGTTTTATATTTCAAATCACTTTTGATTCTTCTAATTTCCGTCTGACAAGTCTTGAAAATGGGCTCCTGTTTTTGAGCTCTTCAAACCTGGCGACTGTTATTTCCAGTTAGTATACTTTTGAAGTGAATAAGGTTTTCAATCTCTCTTTTAATCGGCAACTGTTTCGAAAAATTTTACATGGCAAAACTGATGGCGCAATCTGAAATAGATGCCTGAATGTTTTAGAAATGGTGAATTTTTTACCCATGCAAAATTTATAAAAATGAGCGTAAGTAATTTAAAACTTTTATTTTTCAATGACACTATAATTCTAAAAAGATTCTTAAATCAATATCACAATCCTATAGTGTAGTTTTAAAATTGCTTTCATATGGATAAAAAAAAAAAAAATCCTTATTTTGGTCGATATTGATCGGGTTTTTGATTTATAAATATTGAAATTTTAAAATTTTATGCTTTTCAAACAGGGCTTTGCCATAAGATAAGAACGAAAAAAAAATTTCAGAAAAAGTTAAAAATTTACCTTTACTGCAAAAATTTCGTTTTGATAGTATAACATGTGACAACGAAACTTTTTTTTATTTATTGAAAATAATTCATATCAGCAATCTGAATCTAGTGTAAATTTAATATTTAACAATAATTTTAATATTTTACTATTTTAGTTATTTATTTTAATTTAATTTCTTTATATTCTATAAATTGTGCATTAATAATATTTTAAAATTTTTTAACTAAGATCTTTTTTTTTCCTATTTCATGAGGCCAACAAAATATTGTTATATAATATATAAAATGTCTAAATGAAAATGAGTAGTCAACCGGAAAAAAATTATGATTAATGGATCTTTTAGGTTTTAAGGTAAATTTTTCAGTCATATCTATTATTACTATCAATTATTTTACTTGAGCCATCAAATAATTTAAAATTGTATTAGAAAATTTATTAAGTGTAAAGGAAAAAAACTAATAATAGCAACAAATAAATCTTTTTTAATTGAATGTTTAAAATTATTATTTTTTTTTTTTAAATTCACACATGAATTAAATCAAGATAAAAGTAAGAAATACTTATATCCAGAATTTAAAAATTAATTCGTATAAAAAAAAAAAGAATGAAGGAAAAAAAAAAAATAAATAAAGAGGGGTAAAAAGCAATACTTTAGTACGCAAATCGTACTCTAGATGGCAGCACGAAACATAAATTTTCTTTAAGCTAAAAAATTTGATGCAAAAGTTTTTGAAATTCGCAATGGAATGAAAACTAAATGAAAAGTTTAATTAAACAAAATATTATTTAAGTCTAAACGGTAAGAAAATTATACTCAAAAAATTTAACGAGTGAGACTTGGAAGAGAATACAGGAAAGGATTTTTTTTAAGGTTAGTCAACGTGTTTTAAGGATGTATTTACTATTTAACTTAAAAACCTATTATTATTTCAATTAACGAATAATATAATTATCTTAAATTAAAAATAATAATTTTCAATATTCAAAATTGTAAATATTGAAAATTGTAATCTTTAAAAGCTTTAAAAGAAGCTTAAACATTACGTAGGAAAATAAAAATAAAAATCCTTCAGAAAAATAGTAAAATTAAAGTTATTGTCACTAATTGTTTTCTTCGCATCTAAATTAATAAAGCAAATTCTACTTTTATCATTTTTGTAAAATATCATACTTTTTATTTCTTTTTTTTTTTCTGAATTGGAGAAACATTAATTATTGAAAGTATTTTTCGAAATGAATTATCATACATTTCCTCTGCAACAAAGGTGGTTTTACCCATAAACAGAAAATAGATTCATTAATTTACGTAATATTTATTCATTTTATTTTTATTTATTTATCATTTCATTTTTATTTATTTATCTATTTATTTCTTTTTATTTACTTATCATTTTTATTTATTTATCATTTTATTTTTAGTTATTTGTCATTTTATTTATTTATTTATCATTTTATTTTTATTTATTTATTATTTTTATTTACTTATCATTTTATTTTTTATTTATTAATCATTTTATTTATATTTATTTATCATTTTATTTTTATTTATTTATTATTTTATTTTTGTTTACTTATTTAGTTATTTTTGTATATCTATTTACTTTATCTTCGGTTTAACACGTTTCTCGAATAGATAAACATAAAAGCGTTGATAAATCTAAAGATAAAAAAAGTTTGAATTATTTATAAGAATTGTTTGATAACACTTGGAAAAAATTTTTGTTGTTCTATTTTGATTTGTTAAATTTCCTATTGCCTTATTCGGCTATGGAAATTTCAAATCTGAAATTAGATTTGACAATATAGGTATGTTTTTTTTTTAAAATGACATTTTAAATCTATTTAAGGCACAACATCAGGATTCAAACTGCATAGGAAACCATGTCCGAAAATGTTCTCATACGCTGCTAAGGCTGCTCACTTTTTATGACTTGCTCAGAAGCACACAAGAATACGGCCCTAGTGGCGTATGACGATATTTCAGAGCATGATTTTCTCTGCAGTTTTAATCCTGATGATGTGCCCTAACTCCTCTAGAAGTTAAGTCGTAACATTTATGCAACCAGCTGTTATATTTAACGTTTTTAAACTTCTACAATTTGACAAAAGTAGACTAAGAATGTCAGGAAAAAAAAAAAAAAAAACCTGTTAGCTTGGAAAGAGAAACAGATTTCCGATTTGAAACCTTCATATCTAAGATTTGTTCAAGAAAAAAAACTCATGCAAAAAAAAAANAAAAAAAAAAAAAAAAAAAAAAAAAAAAAAAAAAAAAGAGTCTCCTTAGAGTAATTTGTTTATGAAAATAAGCAGATTTCGAAAGGTATCAATATAAAAAACCGAAGACATACGAAACCAACAAAAAAAAAAAAAAAAAAAAAAAAAAAAAAAAAAAAAAAAAAAAAAAACAAATTTAAAACTTTCAAAAAAGTTTACTTTTTCCTCATAGAACACCTCTTTGAAAAAACTGCTTATCATTGTTTCGAAAAGAGCCGCTCTCTCAATTTCTGAGGTCTTAAAAAAATTAATAGTAATATCAAAATTACTTTGCTTTACAATCGTTTTTAAAAGGCAATCAATCCTCTGTAATCGTAAAGAATTTTTTTTTCAATATCAAATAATCCATTATAACAATCCGAAATATTTTTTTAAAAAAAGTTTTCATACTACCCGTTATAACACTCTTAAATAATTTTTTATTTTTAAAATTTCCTGCAATCCGCTATAACAATCCTAAGCATTCTTGTTCTTAAATTTCAGATAATTTTTTAATAACAATCATAAAACTTTACAAATATCTAAAAAAATACAATATTAGGTAAAACTTTTGCTACCAATTTTCAAACTTCGAAACACAAAAATTATTCACATCCACAACATCAACGTATTGCAAGCAAATTTCCTGTTTACGTTTGAAATATTAGACAAATAACTTAGTTGCATGAATAATTATAACATTATAAGAAGCCTATACAATTTTTTTTCAATTTCAGACAGTCTGTTATAACAATCCTAAACAACTTTTTATAAATTTCAAACAATTCGTCATTACAATCTTAATTTTTTTTTTACCAATTTCAGACAATCCATTATAATGATTCTAAATATTTTTTTTAAAATTTCATACAATCCGTTATGACAATCCTAAACAGTTTTTTTTTTAATATCAGGCAATGAGTTATAATAATCCTAAATATTTCTTTTATTAATTTCAGATAATTTTTTAATAACAATCATAAAATTTTACAAATAATTAAAAAAATACAATATTAAGTAAAACTTTTGCTACCAATTTTCAAACTTCCTAATACAAAAATTATTTGCATGCACAACATCAACGTATTGCAAACAAATTTCCTGTTTACGCTTGAAATATTAAACAAATAATTTAGTTGCATGAATAATTATAACATTATAAGAAGCCTATACAATTTTTTCTTAATTTCAGACAATCCATTATAATGATCCTAAATATTTTTTTAAAAATTTCATACAATCCATTATAACAATCCTAAACAGTTTTTTTTTGAGTATCAGGCAATGAGTTATAATAATCCTAAATATTTCTTTTATTAATTTCAGATAATTTTTTAATAACAATCATAAAATTTTACAAATAATTAAAAAAATACAATATTAAGTAAAACTTTTGCTACCAATTTTCAAACTTCCAAACACAAAAATTATTCGCATGCACAACATCAACGTATTGCAAACAAATTTCCTGTTTACGCTTGAAATATTAAACAAATAATTTAGTTGCATGAATAATTAATTATAACATTATAAGAAGCCTATACAATTTTTTCTTAATTTCAGACAATCCATTGTAATGATCCTAAATATTTTTTTTAAAATTTCATACAATCCGTTATAACAATCCTAAACAGTTTTTTTAAATATCAGGCAATGAGTTATAATAATCCTAAATATTTCTTTTATTAATTTCAGATAATTTTTTAATAACAATCATAAAATTTTACAAATAATTAAAAAAATACAATATTAAGTAAAACTTTTGCTACCAATTTTCAAACTTCCTAANCACAAGCAAAATATTCTTATAAAATTAAAATATTACTGAGTATTGTAAAATAGACTTTGTAACAAAGCCCCTTCCATTTTTTATTTTAAAGCTCTAAAATTTTTATTTCCATGAAGTTTTTTACTTCATGGAAATTCATTTTTACAAAAGAACGTATGTTTTAGATAAAGAAGTTAAAGCAGAACGAAACAAAGTAGGTCATTTAATTGAGAAAAAAAAAAATCATAAGCAGGAGTAACCTTTACACGATTACTGTTTAAGAATAAAATCTTTTCATTTCAAACAATAAAAAAAAAGAAAAAGGCATTTCATAAAAAGATCATTTCATAAACATTTTAATTCAGCACAGTGAATGATTCCTTCAGAGAAGCTTAATCACAAGCAAAATATTCTTATAAAATTAAAATACTACTAAGTACTGTAAAATAGACTTTGTAACAAAGCCCCTTCCATTTTTTATTTTAAAGCTATAAAATTTTTTATTTCCATGAAGTTTTTTACTTCATGGAAATTCATTTTTACAAAAGAAGGTATGTTTAAGATAAAGAAGTCAAAGCACAATGAAACAAAATAGGTCATTTAATCGAAAAAAAAGTAATAAACAGGAGTAACCTTTACTTACACGATTACTCTTTAAGAATAAAATCCTTTCATTTCAAACAATAAAAAAAAAGAAGAAGGCATTTCATAAAAAGATCATTTCATAAACATTTTAATTCAACATAATGAATGATTCCTTCAGAGAAGCTTAATCACAAGCAAAATATTCTTATAAAATTAAAATACGTATTACTAAGTACTGTAAAATAGACTTCGTAACAAAATCAAGTTCTTTGTAACAAGTTTCAAATAGTTCGCGATAGTTTTTTCTTTCTTTTCGGTCATCACGCTTGATGACTTTACACCATTTTTCGTCTTTTGGTTCATAAATTTTTTTTTATATGTTGTGTTAAATGTAAAGCTATTACAACGTGATATAAAACATTACTTTTTTAAGTGCTTGGGGTTATTTTTTGAGAATTTTTATCAATGCTCCACGAGCGACGGCATGCCTTTTTACTGTATCAGAAGGTGAAGGGAGTCGTATTGGCGCCATATTCTGACGTCTTCAGCTGAGATGGGAAAACTAACTGCGTTTTAGGGGGCTTGACTAATCGATCAGTTTTAAATATTAATTAAAAAATAAGAGGTTAACCCACTCAACTGAAATCGGTGTACGTCGTCATAAAATGGCTTGAAGTTTCATTAAAAAAAAAAAAAAAAAAAAAAAAAAAAAANAAAAAAAAAAAAAATACCATGCAGTTTTCTCATCGATGCAAATCGTTGAAATCTTGATCATTCATTCGCTTTCCACAATGCCAAAACTATTTCCACCTCAGTCACATCAGCTCATCTTGATGTCCTGGAATCTTGTTTTATTCATATGAATGCTGATTCTCTGGTCGATGACATTAGTTCCTCATCGTACATAGCGCTACTCCTACACATCCTAGATAGCGTGTGGAAATGCATTTTACCCTGATTTTTCCTTCTCAGCCACTATGGTTTTCCCTGTTCTGTTTTTCATATTCTTTTCTTTCTTGACTACTGTGCCTTTTCTAGTTATGTTTCTCACCTTTATCGTTTTCATATTTTTTATTTCATTTTTAACTTTATTACGTTTTACATTTCAAATCATTTTTGATTCCTCTCATTTCTATCTGACAAGTCTTGAAAATGGGCTCCTGTTTTTGAGCTCTTGAAACTAGCCGACTGTTATTTCCAGTTAGGATTCTTAAATCAATATCTCAATCCTATAGCATAGTTTTAAATAGTTTTTTTTTTAAAAAAAAGTTATTAACTTTCTTTCCTCATTTTGGTCGATTTTGATCGGCTTTTTTATTTATAAATAATGAAATGTTTAAATTTTATGCGTTTCAAGCGAGGTTTAGTCATAAGATAAGAAAGAAGAAAAAAAAAAAAAAAAAAAAAAAAAAAAAAAAAAAAAAAAAAAAAAAAACAGAGAAAGTTAAAAATTTACCTTTACTGCAAAAATTTCGTTTTAATTGTATACCATGCAGTTTGTGACAACTAACCTTTTTTTTATTTAATGAAAATAATTCATATCAGCAACCTGAATCTGGTGTATATTTAATATTTAACAATAATTTTAATATTTTGCTATTTAAGCTATTTCTTTCAATGTTATTTCGTTATATTCTATAAATTGTGCATTAATAATATTTTAGAAATTTTTAACTAAGATCTTTTTTTTTTCTTTCTATTTCATGAGGCTAATAAAATTGTTATATAATATATAAAATGTCTAATTGAAAATAAGTAGCTAACAGGAAGAAAAATTATGATTAATGGATCTTTTAGTTTTTAAGGTAAATTTTTTAGTCATATCTATTATTACTATTAATTATTTTACCTGAGCCATCAAATAATTTAAAATTGTATTAGAAAATTTATTAAGTGTAAGGAAAAAAACTAATAATTGCAAAAAATAAATCTTTTTTAATTGAATATTTAAAATAACTTTTTTTTTTAAAATTCACATATGAATTAAATCAAGATAAAAGTAAGAAATACCTATATCCAGACTTAAAAAATTAATTCGGATAAAAAAAAAGAATGAAGGGGGAAAAAAATAAAGAGGGAAAAAACAAAACTTTAGTATAGAAATTTTAGTCTAGATGGCAGCACGAAACATAAAATTTCTTTAAGCTGAAAAATTTGATGCAAAAGTTTTTGAAATTCGCAATCGAATGAAAACTAAATGAAAAGTTTAAATCAACAAAATATAATTTAATTGATTTAAGTCTAGCCGGTAAGGAAATTATACTAAAAAAATTGAACGAATGATACTTGGAAGAGGATACCGGAAGAGATTTTTTTTTAGGTTTGTCAACGCGTTTTGACGATGTATTTATTATTTAATTAAAAAACCTTTTATTATATTATTTTTTAAATTAATGAATAATATAATTATCTCTTTCCTTTTAGTTAATGAAAATTTTAGTCTTCAAAACTGCAAATGCTGAAAACTGCAAACTTTAAACGCTTTGAAAGAGGTGTAAGCATTATGTAAGAAAATAAAAACAAAAATCTTTTAGAAAAATAGTAAAATAGAAGTTACTGTCACTAATTGTTTTCTTCGCATTTAAATGAAGCAAATTCTATTTCTGTCATTTTAGTAAAATTATACTTTTTCCTTCTTTTTTTTATTTCTAAATTGGAGAAATATTAAGAATTGAAAATATTTTTCGAAATGAATGATCATACATTTCCTCTGCAACAAATGTGGTTTTATCCCTAAATAGAAAATATATTCATTAATTTACGTAATATTTATTCATTTTATTTTTATTTATTTATTATTTTTATTTACTTATCATTTTATTTTTATTTATTTATCATTTTATTTTTATTTATTTATCATTTTATTTTTGTTGACTCATTTATTTATTTTTGTATATTGATTTACTTTATCTTCGGTTTAACCCTTTTCTCGAGCAGATAAATATAAAAGAGTTGATAAATCTAAAGATAATAAAAATTTGAAATTATTTATAAGAAAATTGTTTGATAACACTTGGAAAACATTTTTGTTGTTCCTTTTTGATTTGTTACATTTCCCATTGCCTAGTTCGGGTATGGAAATTTCAAATCTGAAATTAGATTTGACAATATAGGTATGTTTTTTTTTTAAGTGACATTTTAAATCTATTTAAGGCTCGACATCAGGATTCAAACTGCACAGGAAACCATGTCCGAAAATGCTCTCATACGCAGCTAAGGACGCTTACTTTTTATTACTTGCTCAAAAGCACACAAAAATACGGCCCTAGCGGCGTATGACGATATTTCAGAGCATGATTTGTTATGCAATTTTAATCCTGATGATCTGCCCTAACTCCTCTAGAAGTTAGTCGCAACATTTGTGCGACCAGCTGTTATATATAATGTTTTTAAACTACTACAATTCGACAAAAGTAGACTAAAAATGTTAAAAAAAAAAGAGACCCTGTTAGCTTTGAAAGAGAAACAGATTTCAGATTTGAAACCTTCATATCTATGATCTGTTAAAAAAATCTCATGAAGAAAAAATGTCTCCTTAGTGTAATTCATTTATAATTTGTTTATGAAAATAAGTAGATTTTGAAAGGTATCTTTATAAAGAACTGGCGACATACGAAATAAACAAAAAAAATTTAAAACTTACAAAAATCTTTACTTTTTCCTCGTAGAAAACCTCTTTGAAAAAGCTGCTTATCATTGTTTTGTAATGTGTATAGCTCTCTCAATTTCTGAGGTCTTAAAAAAATTAATAGTAATATCAAAATTACTTTGCTTTACAATCGTTTTTAAAAGGCAATCAATCCTCTGTAATCGTCATCATAAATCATATGTGATGGTTATCTTAGCATCAGCCCCGCTAGGGGCTCTAACTCATTCATCTGAGTGGAAATAAATATTAAATCGCCGAAGCGCAACTGAAAGGTGAAAGTTGGGGCTAAGTATCTTTTACTGAGAGAAAATTAAAATGAAGTAGTGTGATTGAACAAACAAGTTTAAGAGAGAGAAGAGGTTTTGTGGCAGACTACCTCGCCTCCCTTCGAGGTATTACTTTTGCTACCAATTTTCAAACTTCCAAACACAAAATTTATTCACATACAAAACATCAACGTATTGCAAACAAATTTCTTGCTTACCCCTGAAATATTAGACAAATAACTTAGTTGCATGAATAATTATAACATTATAAGAAGCCTATACAATTTCTTTTTTTAAATTTCAGATAATCCGTTATAACAATCTAAACAATTCTTTTTAAAAATTTCAGATAATCCGTTATAACAATCTAAACAATTTTTTTTTTAAAATTTCAGACAATCCGTTATAACAATCTTAAACAACTTTATTTAAATTTCAAACAATTCGTCATTACAATCTTAAAATTTTTTTTGCCAATTTCAGACAATCCATTATAATGATCCTAAATATTTTTTTAAAAATTTCATACAATCCGTTATAACAATCCTAAACAGCTTTTTTTAAATATCAGGCAATGAGTTATAATAATCCTAAATATTTCTTTTATTAATTTCAGATAATTTTTTAATAACAATCATAAAATTTTACAAATAATTAAAAAAATACAATATTAAGTAAAACTTTTGCTACCAATTTTCAAACTTCCAAACACAAAAATTATTCACATGCACAACATCAACGTATTGCAAACAAATTTCCTGTTTACGCTTGAAATATTAAACAAATAATTTAGTTGCATGAATAAATATAACATTATAAGAAGCCTATACAATTTTTTCTTAATTTCAGACAATCCATTATAATGATCCTAAATATTTTTTTTTAAAATTTCATACAATCCGTTATAACAATCCTAAACAACTTTATTTAAATTTCAAACAATTCGTCATTGCAATCTTAAAATTTTTTTGCCAATTTCAGACAATCCATTATAATGATCCTAAATATTTTTTTAAAATTTTCATACAATCCGTTATAACAATCCTAAAAAGTTTTTTTTTTTAAATATCAGGCAATGAGTTCTAATAATCCTAAATATTTCTTTTATTAATTTCAGGTAATTTTTTAATAACAATCATAAAATTTTACAAATAATTAAAAAAATACAATATTAAGTAAAACTTTTGCTACCAATTTTCAAACTTCCAAACACAAAAATTATTCACATGCGCAACATCAACGTATTGTAAACAAATTTCCTGTTTACGCTTGAAATATTAAACAAATAATTTAGTTGCATGAATAATTATAACATTATAAGAAGCCGATACAATTTTTTCTTAATTTCAGACAATCCATTATAATGATCCTAAATATTTCTTTTAAAATTTCATACAATTCGTTATAACAATCCTAAACAGTTTTTTTTTGAATATCAGGCAATGAGTTATAATAATCCTAAATATTTTTTTATTTCCTTTTATTAATTTCAGATAATTTTTTAATAACAATCATAAAATTTTACAAATAATTCAAAAAATACAATATTAAGTAAAACTTTTGCTACCAATTTTCAAACACAAAAATTATTCACACGCTCAACATCAACGTATTGCTAACAAATTTCTTGTTTACGCTTGAAATATTAGACAAATAACTTAGTTGCATGAATTATTAAGTATACAGGAAGTAAAATAATGTGTTAGAGTAAGTATCCCCTTGCATTTTATCTTCCAAGGAAATTAGAATCCTGCTACCGATTTGAGTCTGCCAGATCTAGTCCAGCTCTTTTAACTTAAAAAAAATTTCACTACGACATTACTAACAAAATCACTAAATTAAAAAATAATATAATTTCTTTTTTATAAGATAATGTGGTAGATTAAGTTTTTTCAGTTGTGGTATTTTTGCTCAGTTGAGTGGATGAGTCATGCAAATGAGATTTTCAGAGTGACCGCATTCAGGATAAGAAGAAGAAAAAATGGTATCCGAACTATTTTATTATGGATACATTAGGAGACGGGGCTAATTTTTTTTTGTTACATAATTTTATTTACAGCTACCTAATTTGAAATAAAAATCGTGCAAACCCACTCAAAACTAGTATGGATTAGCTAGGTCAAAATTAAAGTGAAAGCAATTCTGTTACATTCAACATGCCCATATTGATGCTATCACTTCACGTAATTCTTCCTGATTAACCCTTATCACTAGAAATTTTTTCTACAATTAATCCTTTTGGCACGGGCGAGAATCAGAATGGAAAAAATAAAAATCAGCAGCATAAATGCCTGATTTAACAGCTTAATTTTTGCTTTCACTTTAATTTTAACATATCTACACGATATTAGGTCAAAATCTAGCAAATGTAATGAACTAAGTAGTGACAAATTAAATAAATCAAACTATTATTACTCACCCACAAATTAACTGTTAAAGAAACAGTTTGGCTACCGGTTTTAAAATTTTTTACCCAAATTGTCACATTAAACATATGTGATTCACCCGTCTCGAAGATGTAAAAAATAAATAAAAGGCGTGATTACTTAGAGCTTAGAAGACAATCGACAGTTTACTCAATTATTATAACTCATAAGGACTAATATAAAAAGCGGTTACTAACCATTATAATATTTTAAAAAAATTAACAATTAGAGTGGTTGGTAATTTATGGTATTGCAGAGACACCCTCGAGTACCAAGGGCCCCGAAAATGTCACTTACTTACTTCATTAACTAATCTTTCCTTTTATGTTTCTTAAAAATGAAACTTTTAGCTATAAGGCTGCAAAATTCGCTATTGAACTTTCAAAATTTGCTGCGTAATATGCAGCAGAAGTACTATTTTTTTAATGCATTTTAAGGATTTCAGCAAAAAATGTAATTTAATACAAGTTTCGAGGTTAAAATTGTCTAAAAAGACAATCTGAAACACCACAGTGAAAATATATTTCTAGCTACTCAGAAAAACAGTTTTTAATTATATAATTGTAATAGAATTTAAAATAAAATAATGGCAAAATTATTGTGAATTAAATAATTTGAAACTAAAATAATATAGAAAAACATAAAATAAACACCCTTTTTGAATATTCGGGGGAAAAAAATCTCAGGATTAAATAAGACAAGCTGGTAAGTATGAACAATATGCATCTAGATCAGAGGTCGCCAAAGTGGTCTATATATACCCCCAGGGGTGTATTTAACAAAAGCGAGGGTCGATCTAACCCAGGGGGTCGAAGAAAAAACAGTTCTTAATACGCAATTCACACATACTTAATTGAGTTTGTGAAATTTGTGAATTTTTTTATAATTGACTTAATATCAGTTTCTTTAGAGAACATAAATTAATAAACGTATATTTATTGCGGTGAAACAAGTATTTACGTATATAAAATTGCAAGTTCTCTGTTCAACTTGATGAATCTGTTTTTGGCGTTTCTGCTATTCTTATGATGTGCGTTAGATATTTCAGTAAAATTAAAGGACAAGCCATTGATGAATTTTTATTTGCTAAATATTTTGAAACTGATGGAGAAGGAGAGACAATTTTTAGATGCTAACAAGAATATTTAAATAAATTAATAAATATGATATTCCGCTTGAAAATATAATAGGGGTAGCCACAGATGGGGCACCTGCTATATGATAGGGAGTTACCGAGGTTTTGCTACATTTCTCAAAGAAAAAGTGCCCGGTATACGTACTATTCATTGTGTGTTGCATAGGAACAACTTAATAGCAAAATATCTGAGGCCAGAGTTACCTAAAGCTTTACAGTTTTGTATTAAGTGTATCAATCAAATTAAAGTCCAACCTCTTAAATCAAGAATATTTTGCAAACTTCGTGAAGAAAACGACGAGTTATTTAACCAATTACTTCTGCACACCGAAGTTAGATGGTTGTCTAGAGGTGGATGCTTGCAAAGGCTCGTTGAGTTATTTGACTCCACGACCGAATTTCTCAGCGAAGTAAACCCTGTTCTGAGTGATGAAAACTCCAAAACAATAAGAACCATTTTTTTTATTTAGCGGACTTATTTGGAAAATTTAATGATGTCCAAACAAAGCTGCAAGGAAAAGATGTAACAATTATCGAAGATCGAACAATACTATTAGGCTTCCAAATAATATTAAATATATTTAGATCTTCATTGCTATGAAGGATTATCAGTATTTCTCAAATCTGCGACAGACGGAATAAAAGAAGAAGACTTGGAAATATATGCAGATCATCTTCAAAAATTGAGCGACGATTTTAAACTGCTCTTTGTTGGTTTGGAAAACATTGACATCCCTGATTGGATTATTGCGCTATTTTCTGCTCAAATTGCAAACGTGGACATCAACCTGTAAGGATGCTTTTTGAAAATGTAACAAAACAAATTTTGGACAAATGTAAATATAATGCGAAAATATGTAAAACTTTACGAAATCGCTCAGCCATTTATGCTAGCATTTCCAAGTTCCTATATGGTTGAAGCCGGTTTCAGTCACGTAAATTCAATCTTAACATATTTGGAGTAATATTGATATATGTATTCGAAAAAGTTGCAATGTCCCTAAATCCAAACAGATGCGCATCGCCCCCTTTATCGAAAATGTAAATGTTTCACAGAGACAAGAATTACACGTTTATCGTTTTGTTCCACACAAAAAAAGGAATAAAAATGTAAATCAGNGTTAAAAGATAAGTTACTTATTATTTAATGATAAGGTATTTAAATTTCAATATTAATATATTTTTCATTAAACTATTGTTACACAATGTACTATTACTTTAATAAATGTATAAAATCATAAAATAAATGTACAAATACAGTATCTAATAGAGTTTTATTTTAATTAACAGAAAATTACTTTTTATTGGGGTCGATGATCAAAAAAGTTTGGTGACCTATGATCTATATTAAGTCAAACAACAGCACTTTTTTAAAACTGACGGCATTTTTCCATTAGAACAAAATAAAAGTTGAATTAAGGTTATTTTTTGAAGGTTCTGTTGTCGCATGAAATGATACTTTTTGCAAATAATTTACAGTTTTCGTAACTGTTGTGAGTTTGTTATAATTACCCATGACTGTTAGGTCAAGTTCAGCCTACCTTTATTATTTTAATTCTGAATATTATGATAATTCTGATAGCTAATTATGATAATTCTGAAAATGGCGCAAAATTTCTAAATGGAGAAAAGCCACAGTTTCAAGAAAATAAAAAGCGTTTGTGGAGTAAATTATTATTGATTAAAAATTTACTCTAATGTAGTATTTTTTATCTGGGCTCATTAAACTTTGGAAAAATAGGAAGATTTCAACAATTTCTATCTCAGTGGAAAAATTGGCGATTTAAAAAAAAAAACGGTTAATTAGTTATTTGTCTGGAGCAAATAAATTTTGTTATTTGTCTGTTCTAATCGCCAGATAGTTCTTTTCGGCAAGACGACATACATAGTTTAAGATTATAGCTTTGCTTCAAATGTAAGGCACTTAAACTGTTGGAAAGTGCTTCGAAAAAGCATGTGTATGTATTATAAAAATATGTCATCAAACTCTGTTCCACAACCTCGTTCATGAGACATAGTTTGGGCGATCACTGGGTTAGAATTTTCTCTTAAAATGTAATATAGTCAGAGCAGCTACTTAAATGGAACAAAAGAAGCTGGTACGATAGTTAATTAATTTTTGTCTTATATCTGATAATTTTTGCTCTTTAAAGGAATGATTTCTACAAAGTGCAAGTAAAATAAAAATTGAAGAATCAAACTGCAGAGATGCCAACTTGCTCCGGACAGCAAATAAATATTTTCGAGTGGTAGTTTATTAATTGTAATTTTTGGATTAATAAATTGAATTTATTTAGTTTTTACCCACCACTATTTCTAAATAATTCGAAGGGTTATATAATTCTCCACTTTAACCATATAAGTCANAAAAACTGAATATTCCTATCAATAAAATTTTATTAAATATATACAATTACATACAGTGTGATATACATTTTGTTCTGAAATCAAACAGTTGCCGCATTTTTTAACAAAATTAGTAGCTAACTAAAAGGGATTTCCATTTACTTTATATGAAAAACCTGCTACCACGTGTTTCATAACGACATTTTTCCATTAGAACAAAATAAAAGTTGATGAAGGTTACTTTTAGAAGGTTCTGTTGTCGCATGAAATAGCACTTTTTGCAATTAATATACAGTTTTTGTAACTGTTGTGAGTTTGACTGTTAGGTCAAGTTCAGCCTACCCTTATTATTTTAATTCTGAATACTGTGATAATTCTGATAGCTATAATCATGACAATTCTGAAAATGGCGCAAAATTTCAAAGTGGAGAAAAGAAACAGTTCCAAGAAATAAAAAGCATTTGTGGAGTAAATTTTTATTGCTCAAAAACTTACTCTAATGTTGTATTATCTGGGCTCATAGAACTTTGGGAAAATAGGAAGATTTCGACAATTTCTTTCTCGGTGGAAAAATTGGCGATTTTCGAAAAAAGGTTAATTAGTTATTTGTCTAGAACAAATAATTTTTGTTATTTGTCTGTTCTAATGCCCAGATAGTTCTTTTCGGCAAGATGACATACTTAATTTAATATTATAGTTTTGCTTCAAGTATAAGGCACTTGAACTGTGTTTTTTATTTTTTTTTTTCATTTTCCCTGGGTGAAAGTGCTTCGAAAAAGCATGTTTATGTATTATAAAAATATGTCATCAAACTCTGTTCCACAACCTCGTTCATGAGGCATAGTTTGGGCGATCACTGGGTTAGAATTTTCTCTTATAGTCAGAGCAGCTACTTAAATGGAACAAAAGAAGCTGGTACGATAGTTAATTAATTTTTGTCTCATATCTGATAAATTTTGCTCTTTAAAGGAATGATTTCTACAAAGTGCAAGTAAAATAAAAATTGAAGAATCAAACTGCAGAGATGCCAACTTGCGAGTGGTAGTTTATTAATTGTAATTTTTGGATAATTGAATTTATTTGGTTTTTATCCACCACTATTTCTAAATGATTCGAAGGGTTATATAATTCTCCACTTTCATACTTGCCAACAGTTAAGCGTGGAGGTAGCGGGTTCGAATCCCGCCGTAACCCTGGATGTATTCTTTGTGATGTCTTTCTCTGAATTGTTCTATCTGTATTTTCTACTTGACAATGACTTATAAGCCTATATTGAGCACACAAGTCAGCAAATGTATGTAATTTCAATAAATAAAATAAAAAACCTGCCAACTTTTACGCATTTGACGTAGAATTTTATATTTAAAGTGGTAGTAAACATATACTATATTCTCATTTATAAACTTTATTTTTAAATGATTTTGATCACCACTATTCTTAAAAAAATTAAGCATATATATTAATATGCGTTGATATCATGGTTGTCGGCTGATGTTTCTTCAAATACAACGAATTTTTCTTCTTGCAATCGAAATTTTAATTCCATGTTACTACCACTGGGAAAAATCATAATGGAAGGGATTAAAAGTTGGCAGGTATGCACTTTACCCAAAATAAGTCATGCTCAACTTTTTAAAAACCAAGCAAAATTAGTCAAATATTTGCAAAATTTAGATTGAAGTTAATTACCGTTTTTTTCCAATTATTTTGGCGTGTCCGGAGCAGTTGGCGTCTCTGAAACTGCGGGAAAAAGTATTTTTATAATTTTTGTTAGAGATTATACGCTTCATGTTATGATTATCATGCACTTATTTATAGGTTAATCTATATATAGTGGTTCATATAATAATTCTAAATTCAGGACTGTCAACTGCTACGCTTTATGCAAGTGTAGTATAAATTTAAAAACGAAAGCTTTTAGAATTGTTCGTAATTTTGCCGATATTTCGAAAACTTATCACAAGATAGCTGTTACAAAGCTGTGTTATATATTAACTTTTGAGTCATTTACCTGTAGTGGCGTGGAAAATAACTTCAAATCAAATTTGCAAAACAGATAATCATTCATTAAAACATAATTACCACTAGAAGAAACGCATAAAGTTAGCAGCCTTTAAAAAACGCATAAAGTTAACAGCCTTTAAAAAAATTTGCCATAGACGAACCTATGGTAATCTATAGTAACCTACGGCAACCACGGAAGTTAACAAGGCAAGGTATTTTAAGCCGATCGTAACCATAGAAATTTGTATGGCATTTATATGACAAGATACCATACCCGTATGGCTACCATAGAAATTTATATGGCAAGAAACCATAAGCCTATATGGTATCTATAGAAAACTTGTGTGGTATTAAATGGCGGGACGCGATATTCTTATGGTATGATTACAGGGAAGTACCATAGGCATGTAACAAATTAATAGAAATACACAATACGCATGCGTCATTCATATGGGAGAGAAATTTGTCATGCACTTAGGGTGAAAATGTGTGGTAAAATTTTACCATAAGTAAAACTCATAGGAATATCCCATGGTATTTTTCTTATGGCAAACCTATGGCAAATATTTCTAAGGGAGCCTTCTATATTAAATTTAGAGACCCAAGAATAAAATAGAAGAGCAAAAATCTCACTTAACACATGAAATCTCCCGAATCTCCGGGAAAATTAACAACTATATTCGGTCTATTATTTGGGAAAAGTTCATATATATATATATATATATAGTCTGTTCTAATCGCCAGATAGTTCTTTTCGGCAAGACGACATACATAGTTTAAGATTATAGCTTTGCTTCAAATGTAAGGCACTTAAACTGTTGGAAAGTGCTTCGAAAAAGCATGTGTATGTATTATAAAAATATGTCATCAAACTCTGTTCCACAACCTCGTTCATGAGACATAGTTTGGGCGATCACTGGGTTAGAATTTTCTCTTAAAATGTAATATAGTCAGAGCAGCTACTTAAATGGAACAAAAGAAGCTGGTACGATAGTTAATTAATTTTTGTCTTATATCTGATAATTTTTGCTCTTTAAAGGAATGATTTCTACAAAGTGCAAGTAAAATAAAAATTGAAGAATCAAACTGCAGAGATGCCAACTTGCTCCGGACAGCAAATAAATATTTTCGAGTGGTAGTTTATTAATTGTAATTTTTGGATTAATAAATTGAATTTATTTAGTTTTTACCCACCACTATTTCTAAATAATTCGAAGGGTTATATAATTCTCCACTTTAACCATATAAGTCATGCTCAACCTTTTAAAAAGCAAGCAAAATTAGTCAAATAATTACAAAATTTAGATTGAAGTTAATTACCGTTTTTTTCGATTATTTTGGCGTGTCTGGAGCAGTTGGCATCTCTGAAACTGTGGGAAAAAAGATTTTTATAATTTTTGTTAGAGATTATACGCTTCATCTTATTCTTATTATGCACTAATTTAGAGGTTTATCTATATATAGTGGTTCATATAATAATTCTAAATTCAGGACTGTCAACTGCTACGCTTTATGCAAGTGTAGTATAAATTTAAAAACGAAAGCTTTTAGAATTGTTCGTAATTTTGCCGATATTTCGAAAACTTATCACAAGATAGCTGTTACAAAGCTGTGTTATATATTAACTTTTGAGTCACTTACCTGTAGTGGCGTGGAAAATAACTTCAAATCAAATTTGCAAAACAGATAATCATTCATTAAAACATAATTACCACTAGAAGAAATTATCTAAAAAACGCATAAAGTTAGCAGCCTTTAAAAAAATTTGCCATAGACGAACCTATGGTAATCTATAGTAACCTACGGCAACCACGGAAGTTTACAAGGCAAGGTATTTTAAGCCGATCGTAACCATAGAAATTTGTATGGCATTTATATGACAAGGNTAACTAAAGAATTTGCTTAGTTTTCAACGATATATTACACTCTTTAATTGTGCATTTTTATTCAGTGAAACTTGGTGCCATCAACTGATTAAAGGAGAGAGCGAGTTAGTGAACGATACATAAATTAACCAAAATATGTTTATCCATTGAAGAACTAAACCCCACTCCAATTAAACTTGCTTTGAAAATGATTCCGTTTGCCCATTCAAAGAAAAATAATCCTAAAAATCTAACTAAAATCAAATAAATCATTTGTGTAATGGAAATTACAATTTTTTCATCACTTTTAGATATTTCAGAAAATTTAAATTTACTGAGTATTAATTTATAAACCATGTCTCCTTATGATCGTAAACATTCTAACAACTTAGAAAGGAGATTTCAATATGAATTTATAGCGTGAGAGTTTTGAACGGTTCTTAGATATTACGTGTCGCTGATTCCAAATCTTCAATTGGTTTCTCTTTACAAGCTGCAGTTTTTATGCATTTTAATTATATATTCACTGACAGGATCTTTTAAAAATTCACTCGAGTGAATACTAATTGTCACCATTTCTTTTCTACGTAGGGAGTGGTAGGAAGGCGATAATGCGCTTCAGTTTCTGATGTGATTCGTTAATGCCATAAGTTTTTTTTTGTCTTTATTCTTATTTTCCAAGAAGCAAACAAGCGTATATATGTATGCATAGAAACTAATACGTTCTCCGTGAACTTAAACCCTTGACGCAAGATTTTTATTTAAGATATTTTTCATACTTATTATATTAATTTAGGTCAAACTAAGTGAAAGACATTACATCTAGTATTTTAATAACTTATGCTAATGAAATATCTCGCGAAACACAGGTGTCTTTTTCTCCGTTAAAAGTAAAATCTAACGAACACAGTTTACTTCCAAGCAATAATTTTTCAAATTTGCTCTTATTTAGATATAAGAGAAACAGTTATTCATCATTTAATTTTTTCAAATTTTTCAAAATTAATAAATATATGAACATTAATGAAAAAAAAATTCAAACTACTTTTTTTGGATTTTACATTCTAGTACAAATTTAATTCCGATAATCTAACATATTTTTAAAATAACTACTATTAGATTGTTTTTTTTTAAATTTAAAAAAAAAATCCAACAAATGTTTTTGCTTATAATTTAAGCGTCAGAAAAAGAAGAAATAAAGGGTCACCGGTTTCCTATCAGTGTTAAAGAGTTATGACAAAAAAATAAACAACACTAAAAAAAAAAAACCTGTAAAAAAATAATCTGCAGCTTTCGGAGCAAAATTAATTCCAGATATGAAATTGACGCACTTAAAATAGGTAAGATTAAGTACTTGTATCAATACAACAAAAATATTATTTCCCAGTGTTATTAATCCATTCTTGATAAAGGTTTCCCAGTGTTATTAATTCAGTCTTGATAAAGGTTTCCCAGTGTCATTAATCCAGTCTTGATAAAGGTTTCCCAGTGTTATTAATCCAGTCTTGATAAAGGTGTCCCAGTGTCATTAATCCAGTCTTGATAAAGGTATAACTTACTAGTTAGAGTTTGTAATTGCTGTAGTATAAACTGAACGTAAAACAATTTTCTAAATGCAAAAAACACACATATCTAATTAGATTTCTCCAGTCCTGCATCCTAATTGGTGATTGGACGACCATTTCATACAAACAAAGATTTCAGCCACAATTAAATCCGATTAAATGACTTCGTTGCACATTAAAAGTAATCAGGAAATTCCCAACCAGCAATCTAACTGAAAACAAATAAATCCTATGAGCAAAAGAAATTATGAAAATTTTTGTAACTTGCTCACAATTTTGAGATTTTAAAATTTCCAACTCTAGATTTACAAATTCCATACCCTTATAATATAATATTTCCTACAACTTATTCGGAAGGACAACTTATTCCTACAACTTATTCGTACGCTTTACAAATTCAGTGTTTACATAGGCACAACTTTTATTCAAAGGTTAAAATTTATAACTTCTGTTTGTTTGTAAACTGGACTCCAAACAATTTCATCAACTGATTCGAGAAACACAAACACTTAATTGGATTTTCCCCTTCTTTAATTGTTGATTGTCCAACCATTCAATTCAAAGATTTAAGCCACAATTAAACCGGATTTGGGAACTATTCCGTTACCCATTCGAAGCAATTATAGGAAATCACCTCCAACAATCTAACTCGAATAAAATTCCAATTCGAATCCTTCCAGCTCACCAAGTTTATAATTTAGTTGTGTGTCCCTTTGTCCGAGAAATATTGAATTAAAGGATTCACTATCGATTCACCAACGGAATCAATTTTTCACAGGCTGATAGCCCTACTAGGGATTAACAATGTAACAGACAAATGAGGTCATCCGGTCCTTTTCCGAGAGCCAATGGTCGTTGGAGGAAATGTTTCAATGATGGTCTGATTGTTGGAACGACCTTTCACTGATTGGCGAGTATAATTTCATTTATCATCTGATCTAAACTGATTTGCAGTCTAAAAGAACTTTTACCGTTTAAAATATCTAGGGTAATTGATGATATAATTTTTGTATTTCACTATAGTGTGGTTTGTTTAAATATTATATTGATTTTGGATTTTGTTATAAATGTAAATTACATTATTATGTCATTGTTTTTTATCATAATATATATATATANATCTGCTATCACTTGCTTGAATCGCCATAAGGAAGATAGAAAAAGTAATCACTTTTTTTAATGTCCATTTACACCTAAGAGCCGTTACATTATGACCACCCTCCATCTATAACAATGGTCTTACCCAGGTTTTCATGGTTTCTCGCCCAGGAACAATGTTTTCATGGGGCACATTAGGACCCATAATCCTCATAGAACAATCCCTGACGTCTGTAAGCTACTTGAACATAGTTGCAGAACAGGTTCACCCATTCATGGCAACAGTTTTTCCTGCGAGGGATGGTGTTTACCAACAGGATAATGCACCATGTCATAAGGGTCGAATCGTCATGGATTGGTTCGAGGAACATTCCAGTGACTTTCAAGTCATGTCTTGGCCCCGAAATTCACCTGATCATAATCCAATAGAGCATTTGTGGTCCTACTTGGAAAGCCAAATTCGTGCTGTCAAGCTACCCTCTTGCAATGGGAGGGGATTGCAGGACCAGTTGGTGAGAGCTTGGTACCAGATACCTCAGACTACCTATCAGCACCTTGTTTAATCAATGCCCCGGCGGGTGCTAGCAGTTTTGAGGGTTGTTATTAGCAGGGTGGTCATAATGTAATGGCTCTTCGGTGTATATGAGGAATGTAGGACAGTAAAGAATCAGTAGGACGAATGGTAGAAACTTTGTGGTGTAAATGTCGATGTTATGAGATTGACACGTTAGTTCTTTCGGCTATAGTATATCAGGAGCTACGTGGCTCAGCATCAAGGAGCTAAGTGGCCTTAGTTCGAGTAGCTGAGTCTCCCAGCTTCAAGTACCTAAGTGGCTTCATAAAGGCGTTTACCACAGTACTCATCCTGGTATGGAGGGGCGGTGTTCAGTAGGCGGTGTTTTTGATGTAGCCAATGCACCCCTTTGAAGTTCATTGACTTCATTTGTTAAGTTGTGTCTTGTCATGGAATGTGATTTAATTAGTTCATTTAGTGATGCTGTCTAGTATGTGACATGTGGAAAACTAGAAATTTTTTTTGTAGTGCGCAGAACTGTGGTGCAGCCATCTATGAGTTTACGAGAAAGTTACATGTTTCACTATTTCGGAGTGACCAATTATGGAAAGCAGAATATTGGAAACTCCTCCTGTGTTGAAAAATAGAAATGAAATGCTGTGGTGGCCACGCAGGTATTATATATAAATATGCATAATTTTTAAGTGTAAAGTGGTACGAAAAGTAAAACGCTTATAAGTAATTTTTGGCCCCATAAATATGACAGAAATATATTTTTACGACTATGGCATATAAAATAACTTTGCTAAGCATTAAATTCCAGAGATGCCAACTGCTTCAGATACTCCAAAATAATTAATAAAACGGTAAATAACTATAAACTAAATTTTGCAAATATTCGACTATTTTTACTTGTTTTTTAAAAAGTTATTCACAACAAAGTTCTTAATAATATAAGCCTACGAATTATTTAGAAATAGTGGTGGATAAAAATCAACTAAATTGAATCTCAATTGATAAGCTACCACTTTAAAATATTTATTTACAGTTCGGAGCAAGTTGGCATCTCTGAAATTCTCATAATCATTTCAGGTAATTTTTAAATGGTGGTGAAATTTTATTTTTTTCTCGGTGTGCAATTTTATATCAGTTCTCATTTTACTACTATTAGGTACATTTATCTTTAAACGAAGCAATATTTTCCAATCATGAATTAATTATTTTATGACCCATTTTAAAAATAAAGAATAGCTAAAGTTGGCAACAATGTAAGTATATCTTAGTTCTACCTGAATCAAAAAGTTCACTTTTACCAGTTCGTAAATGTTAAACTTTAAACGTGTGCAATTTTTAATAAACGAAATAATGTAATAGATCATAACCATGAATCCAATAATCTTGTCTAGACTTGCATCCCATGAGAAAGATTTGTAACGCAGACAGTTTGTCGATAAATTCGAATAAAGGAGATGAAATATTGAGCAATTTCTTCCTATCATTTAGAGCACGCCCTGGGGTGTGAATATGAGACTGTTTCACTTGACCAATAAAATGCGTTTACCACCGAAATCCTAGACAGATTGAAACATAAAATTAACCAGAAAATTGTCATACTGGTTACTCATTATTTTTAAAAGCATCATTTGTGTTAAACAAAAATCACAAGTCTTCCGATTTAGTCTGAGAGAATTGTCAATACCATATGAAACACGTAACAGCTATACCTATGCTGTACAAAATTGACACAAAACATGAAACAAAATCAACAGAAAGATGAAATAAGTGAATAAAATCAGAATAGAAGCTCAAAGTGGACACATAATAGTTAAGGTTCTTTTAACATGAACCTTCTTCATTGTCAAAACACGAAACGACAGAAGAAAGTAAGGAGACAAGCGCGTTGTCTTAAGGAAAAAAGTGGTTTAACCAGAATTCTATTAGACAGGTTACTCATTATTTTAAAAAGTATCATTAGTGCTAAACAAAAAGCACAAGTCTTCTTATTTAGTCTAAGACAGTTGTGAAAGTCATATGAAATGCGTGACAGCTAAAACAATGCTGAACAAAATTGACACAAAACATGAAACAATATCAACTGCAAAATGAAATAAGTGAATAAAATGAGAATAGAGGTTCAAAGTGGGCACATTATAGTTAAGGTTATGAAACTTCTGCAGTGTCAAAACACAAAATGACAGAAGAAAAGTAAGGAGACAAGCACGTTGTCTTAAGCAAGAAAATGGTTTAAACGGTAAAAGGGAAAGAGGAATAATAAAATCAGAGAGATAGAAATAGGTGTAAGGTGATTAAGTGGAAACTCTAAAACTTTCAAACATTAAGAAAGATTTTTTACCTTTATTTGTGCTCTATTCACGTTGTTTTGCTTTATCCAAACGTGTCACAAAATATACCTTATTCTCATTTGGTAAATAAAATACGTTTCAATAGTAATGATAAATACTACCCTTGCACTGTTACATTGTAAGGCCATTTTCACCCTTTAAAAACTTTATCGATATTAACTGAGTAGGACTTCGCACAAGATGAGTGATTGAGTAGAGATCGACATTAGACATTAAAGGTCAATCGTAGGAAAACCATAGCATTTGAGCTAAATAAGCTTATTGAAGTGGCCTTAGTAGGCTGCAGTGCATTTGAAAAAGAAGAGTGATGTAAGAAAGCATCAGTGAGTTTCAAGAAAAATAGCTTGAAAGCTGGGTTGGTTTAAATATTCTGTTCTATTTGTCTTAATTTTATTTAACTTTTCCTGTGATAGTTTATATTCATTTGTGAGTTTTTTTATATTGGATATTTCTGCTTTTTGTAGCACATTAGTTGTAGGGATAACAAATGATGCCCTTTTTCCAAAATAATTTATTAAGTGGTGAAACGTTTTAAAAAAAATGCAAAATTTCAGATAATTTTGATAACATTTAAAAGGCTCAAAACGAGATAATTGGAAGAAAGTTGTGCCTCATGTAAGCTATGGAGTTGTTTCTACGTAGTGTCGTACAAGATAATTTTATATTAAATTTACTTAAAATTAGAATCAAGCATTAAAGCATATGTTTTGCCTCCCTAGAAGAATTTTTTTCTCACAGAGTTGGCATCGATGTAAATGGATTGCTTAAACAGCTCAACTAATTCTGTAGACTTTGCAGCCTTGTAATTTTGTACCCAGATAAGAAGACAAGGCAACTCTTGAATAAAGCACTAGGACAAGCTAGCCTTCGTGTAGGACTTTTTAATGGAACTAACCCGCATTTGTGCTACGCTGAGGAGAAAACTACGAAAATCTCTTACAGTTAAGACGAGGAAAAAGTTTTATTCTAACCCACGATCCGTCTTCAAAACTCAGGATGTTTTGCGTCAGCACTCTAGTTGGTGCGAGCGGAAAGCAGAGTTGGTATCAACCAACCACAGCAGGGATTTGAACGTGGTTCACGTCCTTGGGAGGGCGAGCGCTCTATCTCCTGAGCAACCACGGCTCGGCTTGAAGCATTTAAAGTTATCTTGTAATAATCCAGGATAATATTTTTTATTGATGTATCGAAGAAGGAAAGAAGAAACAATACTTTAATAATGATACCGCGATGGCTAAGGGGATAGAGCGTTTGCCTTCCAATGAGGTGAACCGGGGCTCGATCCCGGTGATGGCTGGTCTATACGAATTCCGCATCCGGCTTGCACCGACCACAGTGACGTGAAATATCCTCAGTGGTAGGCGGATCATGGGTTAGAGTCCCCTGGCAGTCAGGCTAACCTTGGGAGGTTCTCGTGATCTTCCTCTCCCTGTAACGCAAATGCGGGTTAGCTCTATGAAAAAGTTCTCCACGATTTCTCTTAATACTCGATCCAGGAGTTCCCTTGTATTATGGATTGGGTTCAAAGTTACAAGGCTACGGAGTTGAACATTAGTAGTCGTAAACCCATAAAATTGGGTCGACTGTTCAACGACGGATATAAAATAAAATATAAAATAATGATGTATTAATAATTTAAAAATGATGTATTAATAATTAAAAAAATGAGGTATTAATAATTATGTAATAATGATGTATTAATAATTAAAAAGTGATGTTTTAATGTATGCATTAATAATAACTAATTCTATGTAATGATTACTTTATAACTACACTGTGTTCTTATATATTTATATTTAGTTGTAAGTTAGTTTTAAAAGTATAACTTTGTATTTTAGAATGAATAAAATAGAATAATCAGTATTCACATTAGACTTTAAGGAAAAGAAGAACATTTTTTACAAGTTCATTTCTATAAAAAGTAAAACTATTGTTTTACCAAGGTGTGATTAACTGATCACGACCTACGAAATATATAAAATCCTCTTTCAACAAATTGTTCTGTAATACAAAATGCAGAACAGTAAATGATTATAGTTTAAGATTTGTAATTTTAAAATTCCCACATCGATTTTCTTCAATTAAAATAGTAAAGAGAAACGTTAGGTAGAAAAGTGCTGTTTCAATTCGCTTTCCAGTCACGTGGTTTCATTCTGAGGACAAAAATTAGCTTGATGAATCCCTTCTGTACTTACATTCCATCTTTAAGTTGTAATTATAGATTTAATTGATTAAAATTTTTTTAATATATTTTCTCAACCTTTCGCCCATTGAGGCGAAAGGGAAAAGATATTAATTCAGAAATATAAGATTTCGTATGCTTCTATAGTAATTGATAAATTTTTTGTCGCTAGCACTAAAGGTTTTAAGACATTTCATTGTATTTTTAAAATTAATTTAAAAAATATTACTCCCACTTTAAATTTGAAACTCTAATTTATAGATAAAAAACTTAGCCATTGATCTGCATATTAAATCCATCATTAATTAGACTAAAAAACATGCTAGGACAAAAGGGTTGACTGGCATGAGTATTTAATATAGGAGCAATTTTGAAAACGAGTTGATTCTGGTTCTTAGCTTAAATAGGAGATTACAGTGGAAGGTTTGCTTCATCATTACAGTTTTTTTATTATTATAGTGCCATTATTTATTAGAAACAGAGATCTTATTTACATATTTTTTAAAAATTATTGATTCATTGTGGTAGTTTAAAGAATTTTATTGAAATTTTAAACATCAAGATTTAAAACGCCAATGTTGCTATAACTAAAAAAATATTTCTCAACGACCATTGAAGTTGGCAGGAGTCTAAAAATGTATTAAGTGGTGTTTGTTAAAAAGCAAAAATCTATGAAAAAGAGATTACACTATGCATCTTATTTACTAGTATATTTTTTTAAGACTACTATTAGAGGTGAGATCACAAGATTTTCCCTTTTTAAATATAAATAATTTACAATGTATATCTTCGTGGTATTATGTTTAAATAATTAAATACACAGAAGAAACAAAAATGGAATGTTTTTGCTACTTCTTGCATTTTTATTTTGCCTGTGGCATCCCTGGGGAATGAAATAAAACATAATAGGTGCCATACATTCAGAATGTGGAAGGTAATAAATACAAATCCATGGAAGAACATTTGTAGAGTTGCCATACTCAAGAAAAAAAAGGTAGGTAAACCTTTCTCATGTGGAATAAAAAAAATTCAGTTTCCATATTAGGATCGTTTAGTGTTTTCTCCAGATTTGTATTTTTTATAAATTGAAACGGTAGATACAAAAAACTTTTATTTTTTCTCATTTTTTCAGACGCTTAAAATTTTTTCCAGGTCTATCCATTCAATTGGTCAGTTTTAATGTACACTGACTGAGGAAAACTCATGGGATAGCAGGGCTCTAATTTGTGGATGGACAGCACGTGTGACCAACGCCACCTGGTGGCCTCAAAGACGGTCTCAGTTATGTGTAAGACATTGCTTGAAGTGGCTGTGTGAGTGATCAGGTAAAATGCAACGTCGTCGTGAGTTAACGCCATTCGAACGCGGCATGGTGGTGGGTGCCCGACGCATGGGACATTCCATTTCGGAAGTGGTTCAGGAATTCGGCTTCCCAAGATCAACCGTGTCCAGAGTTTACCGAGAATGGGGGAATGAGGGTGTCACAGTTCACAACAGACACCATACCGGGCGTCCACGGGCCCTAAATGACCGAGACAGGCGAAACCTGAGACGAGTGGTAACTCGAGATAGGAGAGCAAATGTGCAACAAATCACGGCTGAATTCAACACTGGCCGTGATAGAGACGTGTCCCAGTGGACAATCCGTCGGAACATGCGTGTTCACGGGTATGCAAGCCGTCGCCCCACACGTGTACCACTGCTCACCCAGCGTCATCGGACAATTCGGTGTGCATTTGCCGCCAATAACCACGGATGGACACTGTAACAGTGGCGCAACATGATCTGGTCTGACGAATCACGTTATCAACTGTTCCATTCTGATGGGAGGCTCAGTGTGCGGCGCACACCGCACGAAGCGATGGATCCAGCATGCCAAGTGGGCACAGTCCAGGCCGGTGGCCTATCAGTCATGGTGCGGGGTGCATTTTCGTGGCATGGAATGGACCCCCTGGTCGTTCTGGATGCCACATTGACTGGGCAGCGGTATCTTCAGCTGCTTGGAGACCATCTCCACCCTTTTATCATGTTTCAACACCCCGATGACATTGCTGTGTATCCAGATGACAACGCAGCCCCACATCGCACCAATATCGTCCGTGCCTGGTTCGACGAGCATGCAGGTGAGATCCAACGACTGAATTGGCCACCTCGAAGCCCTGATATGAAACCCATTGAACATATCTGGGAAGCCCTCGGCGTCAGGCTCAGGGCATTGAATCCTCAACCCACGAAAAGGACACAATTGGCTGCCGCTCTGCAGGATGTGTGGTGCCAACTACCTCCGGACGTGTTCTAGAGCCTTGCAGACTCACTTCCACGCCGTATCGCTGCACTCCGCAGAGCCAGAGGGGGCCCGACCAGATATTAGATAGGTATCCCATGAGTTTTGCTCAGTCAGAGTATATGCCTTTAATTTTGGAACATTTTAGGAAGGGAGAATTAAGTTAAAACAGTTTATTCAGTCAATTTTTTTTACCACCTCTTAAATTTTTCCTGAGTGCATCTCTAGAAAATATGCACTTATGCTACAACCCTGCATTCTCATTCCTTGCACTCATAGCCATTCTCGGAACTTTTTTCATAACAGGGATGCCAACTTGCTCCGATTCGTTGATATAGCTTTTCCAGTAAGTAGAAAAAATTTATGTTGATTTTTTGGTTAGCAAATTTTATTTAAAGTTTTGTTGCCTACAAATACATTTAAATATTCATATTACATTTCACTTTATTTGAATTATTTCTCAGAGAGCCTTTTAAAATATTGATGAAATTAAACGCAGTTAAGTAATTTTTTGTCTTTTATTCGCTACCACTTTATAAAATCTTTTTCCGAAAACAAAGCAGTTGACATCCCTGTGTATAATTTTGCGTTTATATTTATGTTTCTATAAGTGACTGAGTGCTTTCTAAGCACTTTAAGCCCCAAATCAAAATCCAGACAAACTGTACAGTCTGCACCAGCGAAACCCGGTTTGGCGGCCGAATTTACAGGGAGGTATAT
Source organism: Parasteatoda tepidariorum (assembly GCF_043381705.1). NCBI lineage: Eukaryota > Metazoa > Arthropoda > Arachnida > Araneae > Theridiidae > Parasteatoda > Parasteatoda tepidariorum. The sequence continues at coordinate 79,116,487 of NC_092212.1, read as the reverse complement.
ACTTAAATTGTAAATATTGTATATAGTTCCTTTCTTTTTTGTACAGATTTTATATCTTTTATTGCTTATTATCACTTGCTATCTCATTTATATCCTAGACTTCGTTTTTTACGAAATAAACTTTTACCCGATTTAGATTTTGCTATGAATCCCTCCTATTAACCCTCATTATTATTATTTAAACTTAGATGAAGCAGAAGATAAACCTCTGGGTTACGTACTCTGTTCGCACTGTATTAGTCAGACAGTTTGTCAAAAAGTTACCCATTGTGATTTAGCACTTAATTAGGTTTGGAACTTAGAATAGTTTCAAAGCTGGAATTTAAATGAATTGCAAAATCTAAAAAAAATACTGGGTTTAAATAAATTATAAAGCTCGTGGTTGTTAATTTATCTATAATTAAATATCAAGATAATTTAATTTCGTTCTTTAAACCCGTTATTTGAATTTAAATAATTAAATGCAAAAAAATAAAAACATTTTGTTAAAAAGGAAAATCGCAAGCGTTATTAAAAAATACCTTGTGTAAACAAAATGTATTTCATATTCAGGAGCACCAAAGTATATAATTTAACTGTTTCATATTCAGAATACAAAAATAAATATTAAGCTTAAAAAAGTAATTGCAAAATAATGATCTCTCGTGAGTTAAACCTTATTTTTATTTTTTCGATAAATAATATGCTAATGAAGAACGTCTTTTATTGCATAAAGAAAATATATTATACTAGTGGGCTGCGCCCCCTGATCGCTGACGCTCGCCAACCCCCGAAAATTGCTACGCGATCTTATATTGTTTGCTTCGCAAACCAAGCTCGCTTCGCTCGCTACTAACTTAGATACATTGCAAATTCACAAAATTCTAAGAATTCAAAACAATCATTCAAATCCATATAACGACTTTTTTTTTAAAATTTACATCTTTTTATTAAATACTAAGTCAGTAAAATAAATTTGAATTCAAATAAATGACGTGTAATTCGTTAAACCTATTAGTAATGTGCTATAGTATAAAATCTTAAGATAAAATTTCTAAAACTGATATCTCTTTAAAAAGGTTAAAATTTTGGCTATAATTAAGTCTATTAAAAATTTAAATAAGAGAAATTGCAATGGAAAAACCCTGCATAAACAAAACATTGAATTTCGGAAGAAATCTCGTTTGGTGAGAATGCTCTCTCTTGTCAAAAAATACAAAATAAACTGACCTCAAATAAAACTCCAAGGACTTCGAATCAAATAATTAAGGAAACTACTATCACGTTTAATATAAAAGGAAGATTTATTAACTAAACAATAAAATTACAGCATCGCAGTTCCAAAAAACAAATCTCACACTCACTCAAAAAAACAATTTACATTCTAATTAGTCACCATAGCAACCACAAAACTCTTCTCGTTACCATCTATAAACTGATATATAATAAATAAATTATTTAACAAAAAATACGATGCGCATAAGCACATAATATTTTACACTCTGGTTATTTCAGTTTCCGTTTTTAAAAGCGCTATAAGTTGAGCCACCTCACCATGTGACATTCTTAGCCGCAATGATTGGTCGATTTTCTAGCGTTGCCATTCGGGGAGTTGTAATGAGGCTTTTTTTTATCGCCGAGTAAGAGAAATATATATATAGATTTTAATGTCTTTCAATTCTATCATTTTGCAATTTATTAACATATTAAAGTACGCTAATATATTTTATACAGTTTATATTACGTATTTCATTAAGTATCAATTTTTATTCGTTTTCAATAGTTAAAAAAAATTGTTACTTTATTCTGAATAATGAGGTTGATTTTTTTATCATTTTTATAATTAAATAAATATATCTATTTTAATAGTCTTAAGTTTTTGTTGGGCGTAATAAACTTATTTTGATTAAAGTTAGCGAGAAAATTCAAATTTATTAATTTGATTAAAGCTACTGAATAGTTATATGAGTTATAGTTTTGTTGTTTTTAATTAATTTTGTTTAATTATATCGCACCTTATTATAAATTATACAAAAAACACTTCAACTGCTTTTATTTAATTTATTATAGTAGATTTTCCCTTCTTTATTCTTTTCTCTTAATGTTGTTAATAATGAAGACCACGAAGAAAGAGATAGCGAGAAAATGGTGTATTTTAACAAAAGTGGATTCGGAGAAAAAAAAAAGAAAAATGGAAGGTTTGTTTTCCACAGTACAGCCCATCTTCATTGTATTGGTGATCGAAATGGACTACAGGTGGCGCAGCTAGAACTTTCTACCTATGGCTAAAGCCAAGGATAGATTAAGTAGAGACACGCCGCCATCTTGGTGACTGCCAGTCCCTTGTGACCGCAACTCTCAGTGCAGAAATACAGAGTTTTTATTCTTAACTGTTACTTTTTATTGATCAATATTTTCATATTCTTGATAACTTAAATATTTGCTATTTATTTTTTAAAATCTTTTTCTCTTTCTGAAACTATGTTTTATTTTTGTTCTATTCAGTGAAAAAAATACCTTATCTATTAATTAAATGTTCCTCATTTTGTCTTTCAAAATCTGCTATAACTTTTCTTTCAAAACCCTTTGAAATTTTTTGCAATCGCTTTTTTTTATGAGGTTCAAAGGGTGGTATGATTTGAGATTTAAATCAATATGGACAATGCTAACAGTGTTCGAAGAAAAAGTTTCCCCCCCTCAAAAGTTCAAATCTTTTTAATATTAATCAGTATTAATTGTTATTTGGTCTATTATAATAAGTAACTGCTAAAACTTTAAGTACAATTAATTAAATTTAAGATGAAATCTCATTAAAAAATTTTAGATGGAAATAATAACGACAAAATCAGAAAATATTTTAAAATTGCTGTTTAATTTCTGAAATAACGAAATTAAATAAAAATGTGTTTATCAATTAAAATATAAAACATATTATAAATATTAAACTAATAAATTAACTTGAACAACTTTAAAATTTTCGGAAAAATTTTATTTTTTCAAAATACAATAATCTTGTCTTTAATTGTATTATCTTATCATCATCTTATCAATATTACAAAAATAAGAGTTAAAGCTATTTAATTTATACAGATTCACTATAATTGAGATAGATTATTTGAGTATTTATAATATGGTAAATATTTTATTTCAATACAAAATTCTCGATATTTGAATTTTTTTTTTAATTTTATCAATTGGATAAACTGAAAAAATCAAACAGTGAAGCATATAAAATGAAAAAATAAATATATATTTTACTGAATTAGTACAAAGATATTTCAATTATATTAAATTTGATTCTTTAATAATTTTATATTTTATTAATAAGTATTAATGTTAATAACACATCTTTTAAGAGGAAAATATTTGCCATAATTGTTCGTTGATTGAAATAGACACATTATTCTCTTATAAAATAAAACAAAACAATTCAAATTTTCGATATAGACATTTCTTTAAAATTAAAAGGCAAAATTCGACATAAACAAACAAAATAATTAAAAATTCAAAATATAATGGGACAATTATATTTTTAGCATTTTTCTTAATATAGAATTTTATCGTCCTTTGTATCGTTTGGAGTCCATTTATTTCTGCCAATTCTATCTAGTCATACTTTCCGTCGTTCTTTATTGCGATCTTCAACAGGTAAGCGATATCACTTAAAACCTAATTTTGACTTATTAGAACACCGAAATGCGCAACAATCTGTTTTATTAACCATAATTTAAAAGCATGAGATAAATAAATTAAAAAGAAAAGCGGCAATAGAAATAATAGATCGAGTGCTATGATACTTCACCGTTCAAACTAGTCAACAAAATGACGACTGCTTACCCATGTGATTAGCGACAGCCAATCAAAATCGAAAGCCGCACAAAGATCGCAAGGAAAAGAGTGAGTCTGAAACTAGGTAATCTAGGGTTCTGACTACGGCAACGCTTCGCATTGTTTCACCTTTAGCGTGTGAAGAGACATAGGAGAAGAAAGTACGTTAGTTTTTGTCTTGATTTTTTGGACAGATTAAAAACTTCTAAGTTAGGAAACCATATGGAACTGAAAACTACATTGTACTTAGTTATAAAAGAAAGCGACGTAAAATTTTCAAAAAATACTTTTGACAATTAAATACGAAAAATATTGAAAAAGGAGGAAATATCGTAGTATATTACTATATGACTAAGAAGGGGAGGAGAGGGGAGGGGGAGAGTCAAGACATGTAACCGTCTTCTCCCCAGATGGTGTATTCGATGGTGCATTATGGTGAGTGCCTCTGCGCTACTAAGTGCTTAAGCGAATCAGCCAGACCATTCGGGTAGGGAGGCACTAAGTTATGTTATTTTTATCATAGCTATCTTTTACATGGATGCCACAGGCGTCTACAAATGTAAGAAAGGGAAAAAACTCAATTGATTTTTATTTATATAATTAATTTAATTACTCAGTTGTAACTACCACGATGTGCATTGTAAATTATTTATATTTAGATTGAAAAAAAAATTACTAAACGTTTTAATAGTAAATTGAAAAAATAGGCTAGAAAAAGTTACTAATTTTAATTTCTTCTTATAGATTTTTGCTTTTAATTAATCACCACTTTTTATAATTTTAGACACCTGTGGCATCCTTGCTTTTATTTACTTAAATCTAGTAGGAAGACTAGTCGTTGTATAAGTGCCAAAAAACAAATGAACACGAACATGGAATTGAATCTAAACAGGATAAACCTCTACATCATGGGTGAAAGCCCTTATATAGCAAGACGGAAAAGAGAAAAACCTGGTACGCAAAACATTTCATTTCAGCATTTTTTTCGAAAAAAATGAAATATCTGTAACTATCAAGATTTCTTTTATAATTCTGGCATATATATAAAACTGCTTCTTTTCCAAGATAAAGTAGATATTGTTGAAAAATTTAAAAAAAGAATAAGTAAACTCCTCCCCGAAACTAGCTATAACTGAAATGGTTTTACTACCAGCCTTTCCTCTTTTCCGTCTCGCTTTCACCCCTGCTCTACATAGAGTGACAAATAATATGAAATTTTGTTTTTGTATACGCATTAGTTTATTAGTATTTTAGTTACTCCATTTCAAATATACTGGAGTAATACATTTATTTTACTTAATAATTTCTTTTTAAATATTTCTGTTGATATACATTAAATGTTACACAAAAAGAACAAATCGGACATACAATTCACAAATATTTGGTAAAATAAAAATACAATCAGCGAAATGAGAAACAAAGCGTAGAATCCATTCATTTGCTTGTATGTTGCCCCGTATTGGAATACGTAGCAAATTTTACATTTATCCGCTGTCGCGTAATTACCTGGCAGTAGCAATAATTGATGCAGGAAGATTTACATTGTTAATCGTTCTTGTTTATCCATTTGAAAGTTTTGAACTAAAGGTTTGTTTTTCCATCGTTCGAAGATAATTAAAGTTTTAAAAACAGACCTGACCTCTTAGTGTATTTATCCGTTATTCAGCCCATATTCATTATTTGTTGCTCTATATCTTTGTAATTTATGCAAGGCAGACGAGACGTTGTTAATCATAACTGCTAACCTGTTTTCAAACTGTGAACTTAAAGTATTTTTTTTTATTTGTCTGAAATAAAATAATATTTCATCGAACACATCAAACTTTCGCATTCTTCTATAAATTCAGCCCATATTTATCTGTTGCTGCACAATAACCCGTTATTTATGCAAGGCAGACATTGTTAATCTTTATCGTTCATCTGATAATAAGTTTTGAGCAATTTAAACAGAAGCATTTTTTTAAACTTTTTCAAAGAAAGTTATATTTTTCAAACAGATTAGATCTCTGACTTTATCCATTTTCACCGTTTTTTCTAACCATATCCATCTGTTATTCAGCCCATATTCACCAGGTGCCACACTAGAGCTCCGTAACTTATGCAAGACATGTGAGGTACCATACGTTTTAATTTTCATTGCTTATTTATATGTAAGTTTTGAAAAATATAAACAGAATGATTTTTTTTATCTCTTTCGAAGATAGTGATATTTTTCAAACAGATTAGACCTCTTACTTTATTCATCCATTTCACCGTTTTTCCTATGCAAATCCATCTGTTATTCAGTTCATATTCATCCGGTGCCACGCTAGAGCTCCGTAAATTATGTAAGGCTGGTGATGTGCCATATGCTGTGAAACTTAATTGCTTATCTACATGTAAGTTCTGAGCAATTTTAACACATTGCTGACCTGCAACTTTTCTAAAAATTACCCCATGCGCCCGGATATTATTTTGAAAGTGGATGTGGAAGTAAAACAATATAAATAAACTTTAAAAAAATTTAATTTTTTATGCCGTATGATAATAAGTATAACAATCACCTATGTGTAATGGTACACCACAAGTTTTGCAAGTACATATATCCGGTTTCGTAAAGTTATAATAAATTGGTATAGAATTAAATAGTAAAACTTGTGAAAGTAAGGAAAATTACGTCCACTTTTTAAAATAGTCACCGCGAGATACTCATATGTGTTGGTTATCTTAGCATCAGCCCCGCTAGGGGCTCCAACTAATTCATCTGAGTGGAAATAAATAATAAATCGCCGAAGCGCAACTGAAAGGTGAAAGTTGGAGTTCAGTATCTTTTACTGAGAGAAAATTAAAATGAAGTAGTGAGATTGAACAAACAAGTTTGAGAGAGAGAGAGAAGAGGTCACCGCGAGAAGGGCTGAAAGCCCATATATACCGAGACGGAAAAGAGTAAAAACTGGTAACTATTAAATTTCATTTGTTAGTTTTTTTTCGAGAATAACAAAAATCTTTAACTACCAATTGTTTTTAATGGTTATAATTTTTATATTGAATTGCTTCATCGAAGTGAAAAAGTTCATTACAGTGACTTTTTATTGTTGAGAATAGATTAACTCCTCCCGAATATTATCTAACATTGAAATAGCTCTTCTACCAGTATTTTCTCTTTTCCGTTCCGCTTTCAGGCCTGCGCGAAACGAGGAAACGAGACCTAACGAAAGAAACGAGGAAACCTAACGAAGAAACGAGTTGACTCGTGACCGATCACCAACGTTTGGCAACGAAAACACGAGTTAATTCGTGACCGGTCAGCAATGTGTTAAGCAAAAGAATCGATAGAAGGATAGACTCTTTAAAAGATAGTGAATAATTTGAACAAAAGGCTTTTTTTCAATGAATGTAACGAAATTTTTACAAACAGATGCGATCTGTGTTGTATTTTTACTTTCTCAGAATTATTAAATAAAAAATTGTGTCGAAAAAATTATAAGAAATTTAATGGTACATATTATTGTTTAAAGTTAGTGAGGTAGCTTTTTCCCCACCACCCGAGGAACTATTTAAATAAAAACAAATAAGACAGCGTTCCTTAAAATTCGAATAGAATACTAAATATTTTTTGAAATAAACCGAAAATAAGATTAGATCCAAAAAGGCCCGGTGGACCAATCAATATTGTTTAGTTATTTTCAATTCTTTTTCCCCGCAGATTTAAGAGTATCGGACTGTGTTCCAAAACTCTTCCCAAAGAATTTCCGTGAATAGTCTCCACTGCATCAAATATGCGGCAAAAGATTCGAATAATTCTCGAATATTCTACGTGAAAACGCGATCTCCATAGGGAATTTTTATGTTTAAGTTCAATCTGAACAGAAAGAGTTTTCCCTCGCAATGTTTGTTTGTAGATTAAATTAGAACTTTTAGGGATTTTGGTGAAAGCAATATTTACAATTATGCAAGCGGATGGATTAAATCTGGATGCAGTTAAGAAAAGAAAAAAATAGAAGAAAGTTCAAATCTAGGATGACTTTTGGTATTACGAAAATTTAATCAACATAAATTGACGAATTTGTTGGACATTTTTAAAATTTCTCTAATGGATGCTTTTTAAATATTTAGAGACATTTTCTTCTCATAACCGATAGTTAATTAATTATTTTCGACATTCGAAACGCTCATAACTATCTTTAAACTATTCTTACAATGCAAGTTTAATGACGACGCGTTTAGTTTACATAACGTTATGTCATATACAACTGTACTAAGAGGTTTGAATAAATTGTTATACATTTCAATCTGTTATTATAAAATACTCTCCTTAATTTAAAAGGTTTCAATATGCCACTCGTTATACAATGCAAAATAATAGAAAAATTATAGTTAAAATAATTTTTACAATAATATTTGATATATGAGCCGCTCAGAAGCCAATGCGGTTAAGTCCATTTTTTGATATTTTCTGATTTTCAGAAATTTTGATGAAATAAATAATAATCTTCTTAGTTATTAAAGGATTTACTCTTTGGTTACTTTTTTCTAGGTTATACAGCCCTTTTTTTAATAGCTTCTGAATATATTGTATAATAATTTCAGAAGCCATTGTGAATAAGTTCACCTTTTATCAATATTTTTTTACATAAACTTTGAAATAAAANTCTCTGTAATGAATGCTTTTTAAATATTTAGAGATATTTTCTTTCCATAACTGATAGTTTAAGAATTATTTTCTACATTCGAAACGCTCATAACTATCTTTAAACTATTCTTACAATGCAAGTTTAATGGTGACGCGTTTAGTTTACATAATGTTGCGTCATATACAACTGTACTAAGAGCTTTGAATAAATTGTTATACATTTCAATCTGTTATCATAAAATACTATCCTTAATTTAAAAGGTACATTGTACAATATGCTACTCGTTATACATCGTACAATAATAGAAAAATTATAATTATAATAATTTTTACACTAATATTTGATAGATACTAATTATAAATTTTCTTAAAAAACTCGATCACAATTGGGTAATCGAGTAAATATATGGCATGAATATATGGCATGATCACTAACCAATTTAAACATAGGACACCTAACCCGAAGGGCTATTAGCTCCTTTATTAAAATTGACAAAACTAATTGAGAGAAATAGGGTGTGAGAAGCTTGCTTTTGTAAATTAAGAATAACCTGTCAAAACCATGATAATATTATGAGATAAACTAATTTGATGAGTATCCAGGGTCGCCACACTGTGAGATTAAAAAATACTACAACTTTGTCTGAAAAAATACTACACATTTTTAAGCGCCCTTCTACAGCAGTAATTTGGAAATTTAAATAATATTTGAAGGTTAAAATACGATTAAGTGAATGATATTACTATTAAAAGGATTAAATAAAAATATATATTACTAAGAATAAAATAATTTTAAAACAGAAATGCAGTTATCTTTTCCTTTTGTGCACTTATACTTCAGGTAAACGAGTAGTAATAAAGATTTAAATCAGAAGCTTCGTCTTATAAGAACAGTGTGTATCATAACTGTCTTTTGTGTATCATAAATGATTTATTAACTTAAACTTAAATGAAAAAAAAAATCTCATATTTTATTTTACATCCAACATATAAAAAAAAAACATAAAATCTATTTTTACAATGTGTAGGTTGAACAAAAAGCAGGAAATATTATAATCTACATATAAGGAATTAATAAGCTTTTGTTTCTTACTATCATCACTAGTTAGAGAAACTAGTTTAAAACGAACGGTTATCGGAGCTGTGTAAGTTTTTTCTTTCATGTTCTGAAAAATAAACTAAAATCAAAAATTTTACTTTATATTCATCTTGATTTCCATGGCTATTGTTATTTAAAACGACGCCAAGAATAACGCCAAGCTGAAATAATTCGCATTTAGTTCAAGATGTATCTGATTGGCTTAATTCAAAAATCGCTTTAAGAAACTGGAGTGGCACATCTCTTTGATTTTAAAATCGATAAAAGAAGAAACAAAAACATACTAATACCACTTTTTAAAAAAACATTACGAAAAATACCACAGCCCTAATGTTTGGTTAAAAAATACTACGTATGGCAATTACATGTATATTTGCAATTAATCAGTCCTAGTCCTAGTGTTTTGATTTTATCGGGCACCTGGGCCGCGAAGCGACCCCTATCCCATTCATCTGGAATTTGAACACTGTTCTGGTTGAGCATTGAGGTAAGCAGGCAGTGGAGTTGCTTTGATGAATGTTTCAAGCACTTAGCTTGAATAAGTAAAAGGAATCAAAAAATAAAATGAGCAGCTTGCTCTAAACTGTGTTTGTTTGATTTTGGAGTTGTTTAGAATTGTATCTGCATGAGGAAACGTTATTCTCAGAAAGGTTGATGAAATTATTTGTTGTTGTTGTTGTTTATTTACGTCGCACTAGAGCTGCACAATGGGCTATTGGCGACGGTCTGGGAAACATCCCTGAGGATGATCCGAAGACATGCCATCACAATTTTGATCCTCTGCAGAGGGGATGGCACCCCCGCTTCGGTAGCCCGACGACCCGCGCGCGAAGTCGAGCACTTTACGGTAGCACAGTTTAACGAGGACCCATACCGCACACCCTCGGTCCCTACGCAGACTGATCCAAGTGGTCACCCACCCGCACACTGACCGCAGCCAATGATGCTTGACTTCGGTGATCTGCTGGGAACCGTGTCTTAATGATCAGTCCACTGCGGGACTGAAATTATTTGTTTCGATAGTTATGATATGAGCCGTCGGAGGTGAAATGTGCAGTTATTGGTCTGAAGTTTTTATCTTTGATATAATTTTCAAATTTAAAGATTTCATTAAAATTTGCTGTTTACATTCTATGGCTTTATCGAAAAAAATCTGCGTTTATCTTGTATATATGCTGTGAGCAATTAATCAGGGTTAAACGTCTATATATATATAAAGACGAAAAAAAGTAAAAAAACTGGCAACAAAGAAATTTTATTTTTAGTTTGTCTTTGAGAAGAAAAAATATTGATTACTAAAAATTCTTTAACTTGTAAAATACATGAATAGGGCTGTTTCTTCTCCGAGAAAAAGTTCATAGCAACGAATAATTTATTTATTAAGAACAGATTTACTCTTCTCGAAAAAAATCTGTGATTGAAATTCGGTACTACTACCAGTTTTTTCTCTTTTTCGTTTCACTTTCAGGCCTGACATTGACAAAAATCTGAAACTAAATATTTTTTTAGTGGTTTAGCAAAGTGTTCCCCAACCTTTTTATCACCGCGGACCTGTCAACGTTTGATAGTTTTACCGCACCCCGGGGGGGGCGTTGATTGCTTATATTTTAGATTATTTTTACTTATTAATTTAAATTTAATTGTATTTAAACATGCCTTCAAAATAAAATGCAGTTACACCAAAAAATAAATATTAAGGGATTTAACATTTTAACTTACTAGAACGTTAAATCAATGAGAACCCTGAGCTTGTTTCTTTGCGATGAGATGGTTCCATCTGGGGGTAATCGGAGACAATGATACATTACAAACATTAAAAAATTGATGCCACTACCTTCGGGGCCCCTTTTATTTAAATCAATAAAATTTTAATGGAACACAGATATTTTTAATTTGGGGTCTAAACCTAGGAATTTAAATATAGTTACAATGAAATGGGCGGCCCCGGTACCATTTGATGACAACTACCCCAGCTGCTACATGGTGGTCCAGTTTTAAAAAATATGCACTAGATGAGTTTCACAAATCTTGCTTGTTCCTTGATGGCAATGTCTGCCAGTTCTGCTAGACTTGAGAGAATCTTCTCAAATTTCTCGTTCGTGCATAGGCACATTGAGAAATTGTTTAGGTTTGGAAACTGCATTAAAACTTGTCTTTTGTTATAGATTACTGCAGAATGCAAACAATGAAATATTTGATCCTGAATGATGATAATTTTGTAAATAAATTGTACTTTGTTTAACATTTAAATGTTTTTTTCTATGAATTACCCCATCGTATGTCAATCTCAGTACTTACTTTTATGTCATTTTCTGAATTTCTGCCACAAATGTGGCAGAAAAGGGTTTCTGCCATGCCGGTTTTAACCGGTTTCCATCAGTGGTTTTAACCACTTCAGCAGAAACTTGCCAACCTTGGTTTAAACTTTGGCAAACTATTAAAACATTTATTTCTCTACAGCTGATATCTTTAATTTTCATTTCCCTACTAATAGGAGAAATAATATTTGGAAAGAGCAAAAGTTGTCATGTATAGCACGACATGTATAGCACATATCTTTGTGAAATACTTTTTTCAGTGTCAACAACCAAAAGCAGCAAATTGTTAAAACAGATTTCGTTTTAATATTGCTTTAATTTAGAAAAAAAATAACTCTGGCATTGTCAATACGATATTAACATCTATTTAAATTATTAATATGCCAGTGGTGCAGAAAATTCTTTTTTTACAATTATACAAGACAAAACCTACTGTTTCGATAATTACCATACGACACATAGAGACTTATATTAAATAGAAAGTACTAAACATTATGTGTAAATTTTTTAATATTTTATGTGGTAAGGAGTTGATGGTTTTGGAGAAGTACTATTTGTTATTATAAAACTATTTTCTCATACCATGGAAATTTTATAGTTTGAGGAAAGTAATCAGAAGCTATGTACAGCAGCATTACATTATCGTAATCGTTTTTCGTAACGCCGTGTATCACTAATAAAAAATGAATGTATTTTTTTAAAAATATGTTTATTTTTCTTTTTTGGTGCAAGTTTTGTTAATAAGTTTATTTGCACCAGTGAGAAGGATGATATTGTTTTTGCTGTGATAAAAAAATTGCGCAAAAGTTAAAAATCACAACTGGCTGTTGACACCGCTAATTATTAGCTGTTAACTCTGCAAAAAATAGTCAATAGAAAAATAGGCAATCGTAACTTTTCATGGTTTGATTTGCTTTTAAATAAAAATTCTTGAAATTTTCGTTCGTTGCAGGATATTTCGCATCAGAAAGCGTACCCCCGCTAAACTGTTCTCATACCCCAGGGGGTACGCGAACCACACGTTCGGAAACACTATGTTCGATGATTAGTTACCAAATCTACCGTAATAATTACACTTAATTATTCCTCATTTTTAAAATTTAGTGGTTATCCATACATTATCTCTTTCTGAAATAAATTGATGGCAAAATATTTTGTCGCCACATCTAATTTAATCGCAATAAACTTGTGACGAGTTTCACTCGTCAAATCATGCCATTGGCAGGGTAGCCACGGGCGACTAAAATTGTAAAATGCGGTGACGAATAAACTTCAGAAGTTTATTAAAAGAGAATAAAATTAGCAACTGTTGACTAATATATTTTTATTCAATTCAAGCAATTATATTGAGTTATGTTTTAAATATGAATAACTTGAAATCTAAGTCATAGTGGTAGTTACGATTGAACAATTAAAGTGATTTAAAAAAAAAGAAAATGAATTTAGTTTCTACCATTTTTAGTCTTTCGTGGTATACCTGCACTGAGTTTACACTTTGCACTTTGTATACTTCAAGCACTAGATCATTTAAAGTTCGAAATACAAAACTTTTCTATAATTTTTAAAATTCTTAAAATAATGTGGTTATTCATTATTAATGTATAATAAAAATTTAATTTAATAGTGATGATTGTTGATGACGACATCGTAGTGCAAAAGGTTGATAAGAGTATAGCTGGAATGATAACTGCAACGCCAAGTTTTGATAAATTGGTAGAGAATAAAATAGTAAAACATGTAGAATAATGATAATTACGCCTTCTCTTCAAAAGTGACACCACGCGATAACTGGAATAAAATCGCATTTTATATGGCACTTTGAATTTTTGATACGTAGAAAAATCACTCAAAATGAAAAATAATAAACTAAAAAATAACTTAAATTTCATTTCCACTGGAAAATATTTTTTTACGAAGTTGAATAAGTTGGTGGTATCTCTGCTTTATATTAAGTTATGATCTTTCAATACAATTTGTAAAGAAAAGATGGAAAAAAAATTCGTTTATAGATCCATCAAAGTATTCATGCCATTCATTTAATGCCATACTGGGAAATTCATTTCCTTAATATGTCAGGAAATCTCTGGAGGAAATGAAACGGCTATGATGTCGATAAATATGTCACTTATTTTATTAAATCACTGTCTGAATGAATGGGTTGCTGCAAATTAAAGTCACTTTTGCGAAATTGGGTGAAGAATAATGACGTCATTGGATATAGATGCGATTAATTATAACAATGAAATTACCTGAAGCATACTGATCGGTAAATGTCACGTGATTAGATTATTTTTTGCGTATAAAAATTTTCCACAACTATTCATAGAGTATTTTTCGATTGCGTACGTTTATTAACCCTTTGACGCAGATCAGACACCGGTGTTCTTTCTTTCAAATTTTTTTTCTGACGCTCTAAATACAAACTAAAATAAATTTTGGTATTTTTTAATTAAGGAAAAGCAGTTTAATAGTTACTAAGTTGTTAGGTAATCGGAATTATTTGCGTACTAAAATATAAAATCCAAAAACAAAGTAGTTTAATTTTTTTTTCCATTCTTGTTCAAACATCTATATATATATTTCTCTTACACGGCACCAAAAAACAGCCTCATTACAACTCCCCGAATGGCAACGTTAGAAAATCGACCAATGATTGCTGCTAAAAATGTCACATGGCAAATCTATATAAGGTGGCTCAACATATAGCGCTTTTAAAAACGGAAACAATAACCAGAGTGAGCATTATCAGGTTGTTCAATTCAGATTCATGCCCTAAAAACATGATAATATTTAATTTAAACTCAATTAGGAATTAATTAATTAATTGAAGTGAGAATGCTTTAAAAGGCCGCTGTTGAATTGATATTTTTCTACTGGGAGCTACCTAAACGTCTAAAAAACGTTTAAGTGTTTGTATTGAATGCATTGAATTTTTTTATATTTCGCGTTTATTTATGCATTGAATTTTCACGCTTTAAAATGCAGAATATTAGTGAAGCAATATTTGATAATTTATTTTGCTAATATGTTTCTTATTTAGCTAATGTTTTGATTTTTTCACCATGTACAATCTAAATAGCTAATCTACTTTTTTAATAGCCAATAAGAACATTGATAGAATTCTTCTACATAAGTACAATACTATGTCTTTGATGATAAAATACTATGTCTTTGATGATGATATACTATGTCTTTGTGCTAGAACATTGTGTTTATTAGCGAGCGAGTGCAGCGAGCCATGGTTCACGGCGTGAACCACATAGGATTGCGTAGCAATTCTCGGGAGTTGGCGAGCGTTAGAGGGCAGGGGGCGGAGCCTCCTAGTCTATTAATAATTGATTAAAGAAATTTCAACGATGAATAACTGTTTTCTTAGATTTAAATAACTGCAATTAAGAGGAAATTTGAAAAATTATTGTTTGGAAGTGTGCCGTGTAAGGAAGATTTTACCTTTAACGCAGAAAAGACGCCTGTGTTTCATGCTGTATTTCTTTACCATAGGTTATAAAAATGCGAAATATAGTATTTTTCACTTATTTTGACCTAAACTAGTATGAAATACTAAAATAATATGAAAAATATGTGTAATAAAAATTCGGAGTCATAGGGTTAAACACAGAGATGAATTTTTATAGGTTTGAGAGAAAATTATTATTTCAGTAGAAGCAAAACTTTTAAACTATTTTGCCCACCACTTAATATGAATAATTCAAAAGATCAAGCGAGTAGACAATTTGTTCCTGTCATATGGTAGTGAGATTTTTCAAGAGCTGGTAGAATAAACCGAAGCTGTTGGCTTCCATGTCAGCTGCATTTTGGAAAACAATATTGCAACGTTTTCAATTGCCTTATTCCCATGCGTATGCAGGGTAGTGTGTGCTCAATGCATGAAATAGCTTATAAGCACTTGTTACAAAAAATGATGGAATATACTAATGGAAGCCAGCACAATAAAGGAGCCGAGGATACTTTGGGATTCGAACCCGCTACCTCTTCGCTTCAAACTTGTAGGGGGAACTGTGTAACCACTCTGTCAGAGAGGCCCGAATACTACAACTTTATTTCTTTTTACACTAATATAGGCAGGTGTGTGTGCTCATTACAGAGACTGTTTATAAGCCTTTATTAAATTAAAGAATAGTTAGCATAAACTAGTGAAGAATCATTACGAAAATACATCCGAAATACATACTGTGGAATTCGGGGGTTTAATGTGGAAAAAATTTCGAACTTTGATGATTATTTTGTTATCACTTTGTAATACTTTACTCAGTAACCCTACCTTAGCATAAATGACAGCCTAAAAATCTTAGCTCTTTACACTATGTAAGGAGGTATTGAAGTAAAATTTAGGTTATGGTTAATTTTTGTTTAAAAGTTCGCTTGTAT
Source organism: Parasteatoda tepidariorum (assembly GCF_043381705.1). Lineage (NCBI taxonomy): Eukaryota > Metazoa > Arthropoda > Arachnida > Araneae > Theridiidae > Parasteatoda > Parasteatoda tepidariorum. The sequence goes on along the minus strand of NC_092212.1, from coordinate 79,100,262 downwards.
ATACGAGTTTCACAGCACAATATTATATATTTGTTTACTTCTAGTGGTGGATAAAATTCCTGTGAATCAAATGTATTAAATCACTAATAAAACTGTAAAGCTCATAGCTTACTTTCAGTTTGAGTATCTTGCCAAGTGAAAACCCAGCCAAGTTTTGGCTGTTATTTAGCATTAACTCTATTGATCATAGATGTAAAATCTTACGAATAATAATTTAAATTATAATTCTGGTCACTATACAATAAATTAACTAAATGAGTATTAATTTTAAAAATTTTAAAATTGTTTCGTAATAAAAGTGTGGTAGTTAATTCTTTATCATTTCGTTAAATTTTCATATAATGTAAATGGTTGAGTTTTAAAAACTTTCGGCATGTAGAAGTTCTGCAAGAAAACAATGATAAACAAACATTTTAATAAATTATTATGTTGTGCAGTTATTACATGAACTGCACCATTTAACTTAATTTTAAATCCCAAGTGATTATAAATCTTATACTTGACAACATTATTTGTATACCGGAAAAGAAATAAAACTGGTAATGAAACAATTCTATATCTAGTTTGATTCTAGGAGATATAGGGAACCTTAGATACTGAGGCATATTAAAAGTTATAATGCATAGATACAAGTGACGTACATGATTTTTTTTTTTAACGGAGGCACTGAACTTTCGTTCCTCACCTCGGAAGATGCCGGAAGTGTGGCTCATTTAACGTTACCCAGTGGGTGCCTGTTAACCTAGATCACGGAGATGAGCAACATTACCCACGCCACACTGCCACAGATACTCGTTCATAGGGTGGGCCATATTCACACATCACACAATAAAGAATAACACACACAGAGGGAAACATCCATGCCCTCAGCGGGATTCGAACCCGCAGCACTGGCTTCACAGTCAGGCACGCTGATCGCTCGGCCACCTAGCCGGAATAAGGGACGAATATACCAACGATGGAAAATAAATGTCAACAAGTCTTGGTAATCTCGGACGCTCGTTTCTCGCGAAAATAAGCAAAAAGTTATTTTACTGCCAGCTTTTTATCTTTTTTGACATAAAAACGGCATTGACTTAAATACTATTTCCTTTTGTGATGTCCCGTAGTGGACTGATCGTTAAGACACGGTTCCCAGCAGATCACCGAAGTCAAGCATCACTGGCTACGGTCAGTGTGCGGGTGGGTGACCACTTGGATCAGGCTGCGTAGGGACAGGGGGTGTGCGGTATTGGTCCTCGTTAAACTGTGCTACCGTAAAGTGCTCGACTTCGCGCGCAGGTCGTCGGGCTACCGAAGCGGGGGTGCCATCCCCTCCGCAGAGGATCAAAATT
>NC_092212.1:79094018-79097964 GCF_043381705.1 Parasteatoda tepidariorum | reverse complement strand
GGTATCGTGTACAAACTAATTAATTTAAACTTTCCCTATGGCATTGTAAAAATAATACATAACTACTTATCAAACCGTACTTTTAATATTAAACTAAATAGTGTTGTTTCATCCAGGAGAAAAATAAATGCGGGTGTTCCACAAGGGAGCATTCTAGGACCGATACTGTTCATTATTTATACCCACGATTTCCCCATATTTCACGACGACCACAACAGTATCACGGCGTTTTACGCTGACGATACTGGAATCTTGCAGAAATCTCTCAAACCAGATAATGCACTTCAAAAACTACAGAACAAGTTATATGATGTGGAAGACTGGTGCCTAAATTGGAAGTTCAAACTAAATGCTAGTAAATCGCAACTTTTAATAATACAAAAGAATAGAAAGTCCTACTCTAATAAATACCAACTAGTTCTCTTCAACAACACTATACCCATTGTTGATAAAGCTATATATTTAGGCTTAACCATTAATAAAAAACTGACCTGGTCTGACCATGTAAATAACATTAAAAATAAAGTATATGCAGCAACCAACAAACTTCAAACACTTTTTCATAACCGACACCTTAGTTTAAAACTGAAAAAACTCCTGTATACCTCGATGATACGTCCTATTATGACGTACGCCTCAGCTGCCTGGTGTAACGCCTCCGAAAAAGACCTCAAAAAACTTATCGTACTCCAAAACAACATCTTGAGAAAACTCACGGGAGCCAGATGGTTTATCCACAACAACGCCATTCATAGAGATCTTAACATTGACCGCTTTGACCATCATTTCAACAAATTAAATAGAAACTTCTTTATTAAAGCCGCCACCTGCGATACCGCAAATTTTAATGATATTTCCGACTGCATAAATCTCAAAAAGGATGCAAAAATTCGACCCATTGCACACTTCTACACTTCTGATATCATACTAACATTTAACAACATAAACACTCACTGACGGACGGGTCTCTACTTAACAGAGCCACATTTAGTTACACATATACACACATTCTCACAATCCTTTAACTCGTCCCCCTTTTGTATGTATTTCCAAACTGTAAATATTCATTAGTGTTTATTTTCCCATTGTACTTTAATTTTACCTTTTTCACGTACATTTTTATTACTTGTAATTTTGTCATTGCCTAATAATGGCAAAGTGCCATTTTTTTTCTGAAGAACTCCATTTGCCCCCCAAACTTTAATTTTGTCATGTATGTTTCTAAGTTCAACTTCAGGATGAATGGGAAAAGACGCCCAGTTCCACTACAACGAACGAACGAACGAACCAAAGATAAATTGCTTTTGTATCTGACGATGGGGAATTCCCCCTATCCCTTGTTATAATATAAGTCTTAATATTCCTTATGACCTGAGAGCATGTGGCAAACCAGTATCGATGAATCGGATAGTGGCGCTTCGCGCCAAATACCGAGCTACCACTCATATCAAGCATCAAGCATCCCCAAGATAAAGACATCATCGAAACAAATTAAAACTTCAACAAATTTCTTAATCAGAGATTCACCTATAACATCAGCTTCTACAACTACTTCATTGAAAGCTCCATCAAGCATTTCCCTACTCTGACCATCAACCAGCATCCAAAACTAAAGTCACAAATAGTTTAGAGCAAAGCTGCTTCATTTTTTAAAATTTTTTATTATTATTTATTCAAGCAAGAATCCCCCTGACAGCTACCACATAGACTGCTGACCTAAATGAACTCATACAATGACAAAGACTACATGATGAATGGGATAGGGGCCGCTTAGGGACCCAGACTCCAAGATCGAAATACAAGTCAAGTCCAAGATAAAGTATAGCAACCCCACTGCCTGCAGATTGCAATGATCAGCCACAAATTGTGAATCATTTCACGATGAATGAGATAGGTTGCCAGCTTCAACAACTTATTAGGACTAGGACTCCAAGATAAAGCAAATATTATTGAATAGTTTAAAAAATAATAAACTAGCTATAACTGAAATGGATTTAATACCAACCTTTACTCTTTTCGGTCTCGCTTTCATACCCTGGTACAGAATTGCAGTTATCGTGCTACAGATTATCTTGTCTCCTCAAAATAAATCCTAATCATGAAATTTTTGTGGTACCACTTTTTTTATCGAAAAAAAAAGTTTTTAGTCTTTGCAAATTAAGAGAATCTGAACAACCAGAAGTTGATAAAGTTTAAAATATTGCGATAAATACTTGACGCATTATGTTAAACTTTATCAACTTCTGGTTATCATTATACTTGACGCGAATATAATCTAGAACTTCTGTTAGTGCTACATACCTGTTAACTTTTCCGGAAGATTTTATTCTCATATTTAAATTGGTAGCATTACTCAGGTTATTCCAATTAACTTTTTGAATTATAGGGATATTTATAAATGAGTTTGACCACCACTACTCATAAATAATTGCAATAAATATATGAAAGCATAATAATCCATGAGCAAGCGAATTTCAACGGGATCAAAATATAAATATATTTTTGAGTCAGATTGGTTTTTGTTTATTGTTTTACAACCACTCTGAAAATCCATTCTCGGAAAGAGTGAAAGTTGGCAGGTATGGTGCTAACGTCTAGGTACATTACCTTTGATTAATAAATATATTTTGTGTCTCAATAATTTTCCGCAACTGATAGAATTCTTTTCCGGTTGTGGCCAAGCTAGTATATAACCACAAATAGGTAACATAGTAATAAATGTGATATGAACTGGTTATTGTTGCAATTCTTAGGTGATTGATTGCAGAATTTTATTTTCACATATGAGAAATTGTTCTTGATTAGACAAATTGACCATTGCCTTATGGTAGAATTTGGTCAGCAAATGACCCTGGATCTTCTTGCATTCTTGAATGACGTCATCAACCCCGATCCATAATGATTTGTCCGAGGGGGAAGACTGTCAGTTACTTTTGTCGATCAAAGAATAAAAATTACCAAAGAAATTGCTAGCATATTTTACAAAATTTTATCCCCTCTTAGCCATAACTCCCCCTTATATTTTATCCCTCTTACCCTTTTTGAAAACTAAAGATGGGACCACAACAGGATTGTGCTTTTACACGAGAGAAAAATTAAAGCTACCGTTAACTTAACCTCCACTCCACCCTCAACTCTATTTCGCAGTACGGAATTTCCGATAAGGTTGCTTAATTACCCAAACGGTTGCTTGCAATAGGGTTACCATTTCTTGTTACTTATCTTAACTTTTAAAACTAATATTATTTTTTCATGTGTTGCTATTATCTCATATTTTCTCAGCGATGTTTGTAAAGGCAGTAAAAGTAAATCACGCACGCTCTAGAATTAACATTCGTTTAATTTTTATGTATTATCTCAAAATTTTATCCGATGATCTTCGCCAACATCGCCGCCATTTTACGTAAACGTCATCACATAGAATTAAAACGTCATAAAAAGCAAACAATCTGATTGGTCCAAGTGTGACTTGCTTTTATTTATAGGCAATTCTTCTTCAACGGGCAACTGTGATTTCTATATCACACGAAGATTTTCGAGCATTTTTTGGATAGAGTGAAAGATACTATTGTGGAAGATTTCTAATCAAAGTTTTAATATCTTTTATTAACTAAACGCTGAAAAGAAATTTATCCTTGCCGATAATTTAGTATTTTTCTAGCCAGTCCGCAATATTTCAAGTAGTTCATTAACCCTTTCGCGCCGAATGTCACAAATACGTGACAGCATAAAACTGTATCAATCAGGGTAAAAATATAAAACTGGTAATCAAAGTATTTCTTTAGCAGTTTATTTGTGGGCGGAGTTATAATTGTTTGATTTATTTAATTCACCATTACTTTGTTCAAAATAAAACTATTTAGTTATACTTTGAATTAACATTGATTATATATATGATTAAACTAACAATAATTAAAGTAAAAGCAAAGTAAGTCTGTCAAATTAG
>NC_092212.1:79090525-79093793 GCF_043381705.1 Parasteatoda tepidariorum | reverse complement strand
AAACAATCATTCTATATATATAGCTTTAGTGAACGCATTCAACATATATATATATATATAAAATAAGGTCCATTGACGTTATCTCAAGCGGAATGCTAGATCTATCAACCTTCCAAAACCAATTCAATATATTCAGTCATCTGAAAACGCCAAAAGATTTCTCCTATCTTATTTGAGTTTTCATTGAGTTTTTTTTTGCGTATTTAGGAACATAAACTAAGAATTTGTACTAATAACAATGCTATTAAATCGACATTTTGCAAAAATAATTCTGCTTGTAAGGTTAGAAGAACCTGAAACTTCAGTTGGCCACTTTATCCACGTTCTGTATCTTAAATTGTTCTTAACAGTAATATATATAAACTAAAAGACGAACACATTTTTTATATAGTCTTTTTTTTCTTTAAAAAACTTATCGTTAAAAATTCTCATAATGTTCTTTTCTTATATGCTTTTCGTCTTATATATGAGAAGCATTCAACAGAAATAAAAAGCAAAAGCATAAGCATTCAACAGAAATAAAAGATTGTTCAAGATAAAAAGTAAACACAAAACTTCTCCGTAAAAGTAAAACCAATCGATGTTATCTAAAACGCTTCTAAATGAAATTCCGATTGTTGAATCAATATATACCGTCTTCAAAAACGAAAAAAAAAATTCACCTATTGTATCCCGATGAAGAAATTTTCACCTATTTTTCAACACATTAAAAAATATAAACAGAACTGCAGAAGTAAAAATTCTTTTAAATCTTGATTGTGAGCATAACACTATTTTCACAAGTACTTAAGAAAAAAGATAGTTGGCAATTATTTTTTAGAAAAGTAGATTTTTTAATGCATAAAATCGGCCATTCGTAGGGTTAGATGAGTTAGAAGCCTTAGATTTCAAAGTTTACGATTTCATCTGCATGGTTTATCTTAAGTTGTTTATAATAAAAACAACGTAAACAGTCGCGATGGCTCAGGGGATAGAGCGTTCGCCTTCCAATGAGATGAGCCGGGTTCGAATCCCAGAGATGGCTGGTCGAAACGAATCCGCATCCGGCTTACACCGACCACAGTGCTGACGTAAAATATCCTCAGTGGTGGACGAATGATGAGTTAGAGTCTCTTAGCCGTCAGGCCAACTATGGGAGTTTCTCGTGGTCCTCCTCTCCATGTAACGCAAATGCGGATTAGCTCCATTAAAAAGTCCTCCACTAAGGCAAATTTCTCCCAATGCTTAATCCAGGAGTTCCCGTATCTTCTGGATTGGGTTCAAAATTACAAGGCTACTGAGTTGAACATTAGTAGTCGTAAACTCAAAAATTTGGTCGGCTGTTCAATGAAGGTTATAGAAAACAACGTATAAAAGCTGTGGTGGCTTAAGGGATCTCTTCATGAGGTGACTCAAGTTCGAATCCCAGTTGTGTTTGGTTGGTAAGTACTCTCCTGCAGGATTGCACCAACCATAGTGCTTACGTAAAAATATCCTCAGTGATATACGGATCATGCATTGGAATACCCTTGTGGTCAACTAACCGTGGGAGGTTTAGAGGTTTTTCTCTTCGTGTTACGTAAATGCGGGTTTGTTCTATCAATAAGTCCTCCACTAGACTAATTTGTCCCATTGTTAAATACTGGCTTTCTCTTGTCTTATGCGCTGGGTTCAGAATTACAAGGTAACGGAATTAAACATTGTGTTGCTGCCTGAGCCCCCTAGCGGCAGAACACGAATAGGACTAGATAGCTTTTTAAAAACAGTAGATGTAAAAATGAGGAACGCGCCTTGCCGCGCTAATAACTGACAAAAACTTTTCATCTTCTCTTAGCTGTCATTTTAATGTAAATTCATCACCGTCATATTTGTAAATAAATCCAATAAATGTTTTTATAGTCATTCAAATTGGCGGTCATAAAAGATATTTATTATTAAATATATTGCATGCCAAGCCCGGAAACAAAAGACTAAGGTTGGTGTTGCTAACTTCGAATTATTAAGAACAGCACAGCATGGTAAGTGAAACCTAACCTTGTTATATTTTGGGAGTAGTGACGCCTACAGTATGCAACACATTGATAGTCGTGAACTCAAAATTGGATTGGCTATTCAAGGCGGTTTATGAAATAAAATAAAGCAGCGTTTGTAAACTAAAAGAAAAAAAAATCCCTCTCCCAGAATTGTTTTTTTTCCATTCAAATTCTATCGTTAAATATCTTGCAAATGCTCTCTTTTGCATGCATTTCGTCTTTCACAGCAGCCTCAGTGAAAGCATTAGGGGAAAATGAAAAATTGTTTGCGATGGAAAGCAAACACGAATCTCATCCGAGAAAGTAAGACGCAATCGATGTTATCTCAAACGTTTCAGATGAAAATCCGATTGCAGGATCAATATATTCCGTCTCTTCCAAAACCACCAAAAAAAATTCTCCTATCGTATTTCGATAAAGAAGTTTTCACTTATTCCTTCTCGCACATTTAGGAATATAAACAAAGAAATACTACTAGTAGCATTTCTATTAAACCTACATTTCCAAAAAAGCAACATCTTGCTACCATCCAAAATACATAAAAGAAATAGACTTTTTGTTGAGAATAATATATATTCTAAGTGTAAAGAATTGGCCATTTGTAACATTAAAGGACCAAGAAGCCTTAGATTTCGAAGTTTATGACTTCATCAATGGAGTTACAATGACTGCAAAGAAGAAATGGTGTGACGTGATAGCGTGAACTACATCACGTAGTCTCAGTATTTTAAAGTCCCTTTTACGATCACGTGAGACAGTTCTCGGAGAACTGCCTCATAAACAGACACATTGGGATAAAAAGATGGGCAGCAACTTGATCTGGGTTCATCATTTAGAAAGGATTTCAGGAATATATTCCTGTGTTTTTTTTATATAAGAAGAACTCTACAAAATTTGGCTCATAAATTTTTTTGACATTTGTTTTGGTAAATTAAATATCCTGAAAAATTAATTTAAAATTACAAAAATTCTTAAAAATTATTGTTTATAAATTTTTAAATGTTATACACTAAAATAAATAAATCATTAAAATATTTAAAAAATAATATTTCTTTAAATTATTAATAGTTTTTGTTAAGCAATTTTGTAACGCAGTTAAATTATTCATATTTGCCATATCTATTTACATATTGATGCGTCCCGCAGTGGACTGATCGTTAAGACACGGTTCCCAGCAGACCACCGAAGTCAAGCATCACTGGCTACGGTCAGTGTGCGGGTGGGTGACCACTTGGATCAGTCTGCGTAGGGACCGA
>NC_092212.1:79078609-79090133 GCF_043381705.1 Parasteatoda tepidariorum | reverse complement strand
GGTCTTAAACAAGAAGCGTTAAACGCATTTATGAACATCTACCTAAATGGAAAACCTCTTTCAGATTTCTGTGAAGAAAACTCTGTAAATCATTGGCTTGATTGTGGAACTGGCAAACGTCATATTTGATTCATTTAAAAAACGCAGTACCATCGGATAAATTTACATGATAATTGACAGATAACTTAACCTTTGTTATTTAAATTATTTCATCAAAGAAATAAATTATTTCATAATAGAAATACTAGGTTCTACTATTAGTAACCTAGTATTTCTTTTATTACTATATAATGCAATCCTAGTATTTGTAATCCTAGTAACTACTAATTCATTGTGCAATTTATATAAATGTTTGTAATAAATAAGTGATAATTATATTTTTATTTATTTAGAAGCGACGGGTTAGTTTCAAAGGAGGACGGGTACATTGTTGGACAAGAAATGTTAGCCGTCCTCTAACATTTCTTGTCCAACAATGTTTCATGTCCAACATTTCTTGTCCAACAAAAACTCAGAAATGTTACCCGTCCTCGGGGACGGGTAACATTTCTGAGTTTTTTCGAGCCCTGCTTTAAAGGGCATTCTCTAACATATATATAGCTCGTTCACCAGGAGTTGGCACTTGGCTCCGCCTTCATCACGTGGTATGCGACGATACTAGTTCGCTATTTTTGGTAGAAGGTTGTGAGCAATCCTGAAGAAGGTTGCTATTTGGCGATCGTATGGCAAAAATATTTATTTCGCAAACTTGATGTGCATTTTTCAACATTAAATATTTCATAAATTTGATGATATATCGCGCCATTTTTAATGATATTTCTCTCTTTTGAGAGAATAGTTTGTCTTTTTTGACACATTTTGCTGAGAAAACAGCATTTTTTAAATTTAAAATATATTTAATTAGCTAGAGAAACGAAAGGTATAATAGTAGATGACTCTCATTTGTACTCAATACTCAATAGTAGAAGTAAGTGACTGAAAACGAAGTCACTGTTTGTGTTTGGCGCTCACTGAGGGTTGTATCAATTTTAAGTGCGGAAATGTTTCTCTTCTTACTCCCGCGCTGAAATGGACTCTGCGTCCTAGGAGGTGGAGCCAAGTGCCAACTCCTGGTGAACGAACTATACTTGCTGTTAAAAATATAAATATTGAATTTTAATGTTATTTAAAAATCTTTTTTTATTGTTGATAAAAGTAAACATTTTCTCATCTAAATAAATTAGCAGTAATTAATTATTAAGTGAAAAAACTAAAAAAAAAAAATCAATTTTAGCATATTGAATGTCGAAATATCCAATTTTGAAATTTAAACATTGAATACTAAAATAGAAAAATCAAAATTGAAATCATGATATTGAAAATTGCGCTATAGCTTAAGATTCCATTTTTTTAGTGCATGAAATAAAGTTAGTTTTAAAATTGAAAACTAGATTACATCTGAATATATTTCATGTGGTTTTGTTTCAATTAGATGATGTTAAAAAATCCTTTTTAGTGTATTCAGGGTTGCTATAAATTTGTTATAAAATTTGGACTGAAGCCAGAAAATGTATTTTTAAAAGTGTAGATTCATAAAATCATTGAATGAAACTAATTGAAATAAACTGTTAAAGCTATTTTATTTTATATAGCCGCCATTAAACAGTCGACCCAACTTTAACTATCAATGTTCAATTTCGTAGCTTTGTAATTTCTAACCTAAATCAGGAGACAAGGTCACCGTGGCTCTGTAAAAATTAATATAACTGTTAAAACTATTGTAAAAATTTCGAATGAGCAAAGTAACGCACTAAATATATGAACACATAAAGCTCTTATCTGTGGAGCATGTATTTGCAATAAACATCCACCTCTTCTTAAACCACAAAAAAAAAAATTTTAAAATCTTATTTCGATAATAAAGTATCCACTTAATTCTAGTCACATACTTATTGACGTAAACAAAGAATGCACACCTAATAATACTATTTTATTATGTATGTTTGGAAACAAGTATAGGGCTGAAAATACCAAAGTGCTTCTTATTTTTTATTATTATACAGAATGTGAAAACTGGCAATTCAATTGCATCAATCTAAAATTTATTTTGGGAAAACAGACAGCACTTATTTTTAATTAAGTAGTTACATTTTTTATCAGAAAGTATGGGGTTGTAATATTTTTAAAAATTAAAATAATAGTCATTTTTGAAATTATCACCAGAGCATAAGCCAGCGATTGGCAAATAATGTTCCGCAAAACCTTTGAGTTTAGGAGACGAGTTAAAAGGGTTCCGCGAGTTAGTACTTCTATAACAGTGGTTTTCAACTGGCGGCCCGGGGGCCGCATCCTGCCAGCGAAGCCTTTTTCTGTGGCCCGCGAACTAAAATATATTAGTGTCCCGCAGTGGACTGATCGTTAAGACACGGTTCTCAGCAGATCACCGAAGTCAAGCATCACTGACTACGGTCAGTGTGCGGGTGGGTGACCACTTGGATCAGTCTGCGTAAGGACCGAGGGTGTGCGGTATTGGTCCTCGTTAAACTGTGCTACCGTAAAGTGCTCGACTTCGCGCGCAGGTCGTCGGGCTACCGAAGCAGGGGTGCCATCCCCTCCGCAGAGGATCAAAATTGTGATGGCATGTCTTCGGATCATCCTCCGGGATGTTTCCCAGACCGTGGTCAATAGCCCATTGTGCAGCTCTAGTGCGACGTAAATTAACAACAACAACAACAAAATATATTAGTTGTAATTTTTTTGCGGACAGTTTTCGCAAAAAATCTATATGGGTTTAAAATACTTTTCTCATTAATCAAAACCTAATTTCTTCGTTTCTCTGAAATTTATCATACCAACGGTGCAAAAAAATTATTTCTCAGGCAGAGCCGGATTATACCTTTCGTAGGCCCTAGGCATAGCCGTTTTTGGGCCCTCCCCTCCTTCACCCACTCCTCCCCTCTTTTCAAAATATATGCTAAAATTTTCTTGTATATTTTTTTTTAACATTTTTATTAATATGGATTTTAATTTACAAATTTGTTTATCGAACTTTATCTGCAATACCGACATACTTCCGATATTGCAGTTGATATCGATATTACCATTATGATTAGTTCGACCGATAACTATGTAAACACTTCACGTCAACAATACAACAACAAACCAGCAAAGAAAACAGTGAAATTGATAGTGAGATTAATTACAAGAAATCTTTATACTACAAATAGCTTCATAGTTTTCATGATACTACTACGATAACTAAGTGAAGGAAATTACGACATTTTGCGTAGTTTGGAATTCTAGAGCATAATACAAGATTTCGTTGAATCCAAAAATCGCAAAAAAGTAATATATTAGATCATAAGATTCTGCAAAATAATTTATTACCGAAAAATATTATATTTTTATTTGTATCTTCATAATTTTGTGCAAGTTTTTCGTAGGCCCCTGAATTTCGTAGGCCCCAAGCACGTGCCTAGTGTGCCTATAGGTCAATCCGGCCCTGTTCTCAGGTTTTGCATCCAAGAAAATATTTATTCAAATGCAAAAATAATCGTGTATGTTGCTCTTTTTAATTTCATTATTTTTGTATTTTGTGAATATAATTTAGCATGTGTGTATCAGAAATTTTCTCTCTAATTACAATAACTAATAGTCTGCATTGAAGTAATAAANGTTCATTGGCGAGCGAGCGCAGCGAGCCATGGTTCACGGCGTGAACCACATAGGATTGCGTAGCAATTCTCGGGGGTTGGCGAGCGTTAGCGAGCAGGGGGTGGAGCCTCCTAGTTGTTTAGAAATAGTGGTGGATAAAAATCAACAAAACTGAATTTATTTAACCAAAAATCATAATTGATAAACTAACACTTTAAAATATGTATATATTTGCTGTCCGGAGCAAGTTGACTTCTCTGCAAGTGCTGTTATATGTATTCGTTCATGCGTCAAATTGACGCGTGTTTGACGCGTCAATTGACGTCCGTAAACCTGGTGTACACCTACGTCCGTAAACATAGGGCGCCTAACACGATGGGCTATCTGCTTCTTTATCGAAATTGACATAATTAACTGAGGGAAATAGGGTTTCAGGATCAGGATCAGTACTGAGGATCAGTTTTCCTGAACTGCACGGAAACATTTCAAACTTTCACATGAAAGATCTTATTATTTGTCGTATTTGTAAAAATTAAATGCTACCACTACCAACTTCACTACTTATGTAAATGATGCCACCCATAAACTAAGCAATTCTTACATTGTTCCATTAAAATCAGAAGAATGCAACTGTATTCACGAAACTGCCAAGAAAATTATTTTACAACTATTCCATCGTTATCTGACAAATTCTCTTTAGATTTAATTGATACAATAAACTTTCCGGATGCACCCGCCTATTCCATAACAATAGGTTTTTATTCCTTTATTCGAACGAATACTTTTAAAACCACAATGACGCTTAACTTCATTTAAGATTTAAGCGGCTTAGGTGGAGAATACGATCCATTCCCGTTCGTAATATATGCGTGAAATCTTTCTCGGAGACTTAATTATCATAAGAATGAACTAGAATAACTTATGGAGTTCAGACCAAAAATAAGAACCAACGTATCTTAATTGTGAATACGACGTTACTTGGATACTGCCATTGAATGAAATTAGGTGCACGTGTTGGATTAAATGATAAAAATATGATTTATTTCTTATTATTTGGATTACTTTCTAAACTTCGATGACTTTTGGATTATATTGATTACGACAGAAAACTTCTAATTATTATTAATAAATGGGAAATAAAAATTCTTTTCACATGTTGAATAAGAAAAGGTGTGAAAAGAATTTTTATTGGGGGTTGTGGGAATATTATTCTGTCAACATGCAGACTTCGGCAAAACTTTTGAGAAATTGAAGAAAATTTTGAGTCTCGTACGGTTCATAAAAAATTCAAAAAGCGATAGCAAAAGTAAGGAAATAAGATGCATTTTAATTTAATTGTATTCACCATCAAGCAAGCTATTTATAAATTAATATATCTAGTTGTGAAATTCAGGGTTTTGTATTTTTAGCAGAGCTGCCAACTAACTCGGCTTTGTAGAAAATATTTTCAACTGGTAAGTAAATATAAGTTATTCTTACTTGTCAGCATGTTGAATGTCATTGGGGTCACCGGTGACCGACGCTGAGTTTGTTCGTAGTGCCACGGGGGTCACCGGTGACCGGCGAAACCAAGAATATTAGAAACACATAATTCGAGTAAATTTTTAATTTTTTAATATTATTATCGTTATTAAAATGGTTTGAAGAATTTAATGAAATATAGAACACACAAAAATAGTTTGATTTATATACACAGAGATGTCAAATTGCTCCTTACAGTAAATAAATATTTTCAAGTGGTAGTTTATTAATTGTTATTTTTGGTTTAATAAATTCAATTTAGTAGATTTTTATCCATCAACAATTCGTAGGTTTATATAATTCACCACTTTTTACCCTTTATTTATGTAAACCTTTTAAAAACTAGCAAAATCTGTCTAATATTTGCAAATTTAGTTTGTAGTTATTTACTGTGGCATTCAACGCGTTCAATATAATACAGAGTACTTCTTTTATGTGAGCTATACATGCAAATTTCATAACTCACATTTCCTGATATGTCAACTTGCTACACTTTGAAAAAACATATTTTCTAGTTGTAACGAAATTTAAGTTATTTTCAGTTTAGTATTTTAAGTCATTTTCCCACCACTTCATATCTAAAATTCAAAGCATCATATTTAATGAAACTGTAGGGCAGTATATTAAGGTGGCTCTTTAAAAAAAGTAGCAGGGCTGCAAACTTTCTAATCTTTTTGAAAAAATTATTCTAGTGCTATATAGTTAATGTTTAAGTGCGATACTTTTTGTTAATTTAAATTATTTTCCACACCGCTACATCAAAATGGTTTAAAAGTTCATAAACCACAAACTTTATTTCAGCTCTTTCATGGCAAGGCTTTTAACCCTTTGGGGACGGGTGATTCAGAAAAGCATTCGTACAAAATCAGAATCAAGTTGTAATNTAGTTGGAGCCCCTAGCGGGGCTGATGCTAAGATAACCAACACATATGAGTATGAGTATGGCAGTATATTAAGGTGGCTCTTTAAAAAAGTAGCAGGGCTACAAACTTTCTAATCTTTTTGTAAAAAATTATTCTAGTGTTATCTAGTTAATGTTTAAGTGCGTTACTTTTTGTTAATTTGAAATTATTTTCCTCACCGCTACATCAAAATGGTTTAAAAGTTCATAAACCACAAACTTTATTTCAGTTCTTTCATGGCAAGGCTTTTAAAAATTTGGCCAAATACCCAAAAAAGTTTGAAAGCTTTTTTTTAAGTGTCTACCTCTCTATAAAATATTTTACAAAAAGCGCAGTAGTTGGCAAACTTAGAGAAGGTGTAATTGTCCTTATTCTACGAATTTTAATATTTAATTCACTAACTATTTTTTAAAATTTATGTAGAAAGCGTTGTATTCTTGATTTTCAGTTTTAAAGTGAAAGCTTTTAAATAGAAACTTGCAACTTTTCTATTACAATATGAGCATCACTTTTTCAATTATTTTTGGACTGTGAGAAACCTACACTTTGGACTGCCCACTTTCTATGCTCTTCGTAAAAATTTATTCTAATGGTAGCTAAGTTAATGTTTTAATGCATAGTTTTTTATTCATATTTTTCACTTATTTTCAACACCACTTCATATAAATGATTTAAAAGTTCATATGCAACGCCACTTAATCCTAGCTCTTTCGCCTTTAAACTGTTGGCAAAAATACCAAAACTACTGAAAGCTTTGGGTATTAAGAGTCTACCACTCTATTTTATAAAAAGCGTAGTAGTTGACGAACCAGCTACAACTAATTTAAATTATTCGGTTTTCTTAGAAAGATTATACTGTTTTTAAAATTTTTCCATCTGCGTATAAAGCTTGTTAACCCCTTTAAAAATACTGTTGCACTAATGAAACATTTAATTCTGTCACATTTTTTTGAGGGGGTGTCTTATCTTAACCCTTTGCACTTCGAGTGCTTTAAAATGCTGTTTGAACAAATATAAACACTAAATAATTTAAAATACATAACACTGCATTATTTATATAATTTTTAAAATTCTTATGATTATATGGTTACTAATTATTAAAGAACAGAAAATTTTAATTTTAGAGAGGTGACTGTTGATGTCACTTTAGAGGTGATATCGGAGCTCAAAGGGTTAAATGTCTTAAAAATGTGTTTATGTTTAGACTAATGCTAAATTTTCAGGCGTTGACTTCCGCTTTAGTTTTAGAATGACACGATAACCTAATTTCAGCTCAAAATATAGATACTTAGATTAATTATAAATTACTGCGAGTAAAACTATCTTATTTCATTAAGAAAATTGGGTCGGGATAGCCTGGTTGGCAGGACGCTGGAGTAACGCTCGTTACTCCCGTGTACTAAATGGTGACTGGTGCACGCTAAATCTGTCAGGTCACGAAGTCTTCCATGTTCCAAATTTTATCTCTGAGGGTACTGAATTAGAGATTGATCGTTCTCTGGTTCAGGTCAAAATTACGATTTGTGGATGAACGAATGGATGTATGAATGGGTCCGCCAGATAGACGGGTGTGACAGAAGTCGAATTCTTGGTTATAGATGGCGCCACTATAAAAGGAAAACAATCTCACCTCTTGCTTTAATGGCCTACGACAACAACAACATTAAGATAAATTTCAGGAATGAAACAAATGAGTAACGTGAGTCGTGATGGCTCAGGGGATAGAGCTTTCGCCTTCCAATGAGGTGAACCGGGTTCGAATTCAGCGATGGCTGGTCGACATGAATCCGCATCCGGCTTGCGCCGATCACAGTGCTGACGTGAAATATCCTCAGTTGCAGACGGATCATGGGTTAGAGTCCCCTTGTGGTCGGGCTAACAGTGGGAGGCTCTCGTGGTCTTCCTCTCTATGTAATGCAATAGCAGGTTAGTTCCATTAAAAAGTCGCCCACGAAGGCAAAATTTCTCCCACTACTTGATCTAGGAATTCCTTTGTCTTCTGGATTGGGTTCAAAATGACAAGGCTACGGAGTTGAACATTAGTAGTCGTTAACCCAAAAATTGGGTCAGCTGTTCAACGACGGTTATAAAAAAAATGAGCTACCTGTCTCAATCTCTTCCAAATACTTCAAGGAAACGTTGGCACTTAACACTTGGGTAAAAACGAAACGCTTGTGTTACTATTTTCTAATTTTTCCAAAAAAACAGAAACAATATTTTTATAAGAACGCTTCGATAAAATGGGGCAAAATAATAATAATAATATAACAAGGTAGCCCGATTGTTTCATTAGGGTAAATAATTGAATTTTCTGTTTGCTATGATAACACTAGCAGACAAATTTTTTTTTGTTTTCTGTAACATGAGATTTTTGAACGGATGTTAGATTTTTTCGCCTCACTGACTTCAAATCTGCAATCTTTTTCCCTCTACTAAGGTTTCCCTCTTCTAAGGTACAGTTTGTATGCAATTTAGTAATATATATCTGACCAGGATTTCTTAAAATTCACGTGAGTGAATACTAAGTTCCCCCTACTTTTCTATTCATGTAGGGTGGTTTTATAGTTTATCTATAGCAAGAAAACCCCTCACCACTAAGTTCAACACTGTGTGCTTCTATGAAAACCGGAAATAGCTCCTGATTCCCTTTCTCGCCGCTAAGTGGTCGAGCAATTAGCCCGCCTGACTGCGAAGCCAATGGCTGCGGGTTCGAATCCCGCTCAGGGCATTGATGTTTCTCTCTATGTGTTGTCCTCTGTTGTGTGTGATGTGTGAATGTGGCTCATTCTATGAATGGATATTTGCGGCAGTGTGACTTAGGTTCACGTGGCTTAGGTAAAGTGCCCACTGGATAACGTTAAATGAGCAACACTTTCGGCGTCTTCCAAGATGAAGAATCAGTACCTGCCCTTAGAGAAAGATTCCCTTTCTCTTGCTGACCCGAGTCAAAACTTATTCTAATATTAACCCGACACTCCTCCTTGGAATAGCTAAATCTCGTAACCATAGTCACCGCCACTGCTCTAGACGAATTGGGAGCGGCGTATCTTTCCTTAGACAAACTATAAGAAGAAAGCAATAATACGATATTACATTCTATTCATGATGTAATACGTTAACCCCTTGGGGACGGTTGATTCAGAAAAGCACTCGTACAAAGTCAGAATCAAGTTGTAATTAAATAAAAAACGGTAACTTAAATGTAGTCGTTTGCTAATTTGACAGACTTACTTTGCTTTTACTTTAATTATTGTTAGTTTAATCATATATATAATCAATATTAATTCAAAGTATAACTAAATAGTTTTATTTTGAACAAAGTAATGGTGAATTAAATAAATCAGATAATTATAACTCCGCCCACAAATAAACTGCTAAAGAATTACTTTGATTACCAGTTTTATCTTTTTACCCTGATTGTCACGGTTTCATGCTGGCACGTATTTGTGACAGTCGGCCCGAAAGGGTTAACGTCATATTTTTTATTTTTGTCTTAATATTTTTTATTTTTGTCTTAATAGTTATTTTCAAAGAAGCAGGTAAGTAAAGTTAGATAGGACCAAAACATGGAAGCACTTCTATACTAATTTTCAGCAAACAATTTTTCTTTTACCAGTTGATGTTTTTGAAGAATTTAAACGGCTAAACTATTTGCAAAATTTGAAAGATCATGTTTGAAGCTTTTTGAAAATGGGATCCTTTTTACTCAAGATTAATTTACATCGACCGAAATGAGTCGTAGGAAGTTTAAAGCTTCTTTTCTTTTTCAATACCACTATAATTTAAAAGAATTTTATTATAAATAACCTAATACTGCAGAATGATTTCAAAGTGACTGGTATTAAAGGTAAAAAAAGTTATTAACTTCCTCTTCGCATTTTGATCGATCCGAATGACTTTATTTCTAAAAGCTAAGTTGTTGTATCATATTTTGCCAACAGTATTTCCATGAAAAATTTTCTAAACCATTTGCTGTTATAAGAAAGATTGTATAGAGTTAATAAAGAAATGTTTTCATATTTTTGTCTAAATCCTGTACATATATGTATTTAACACAGTACGTTCCTTATAACCTTGTACATTCAGACAAGAAACAAACTATAATAATAAAAAAATTATTTTTTTAAAATATCTGTAAGTTTTGAATAAAAAATTAATTTTAGATTTGAAATCTCCACACCCAAATTAGTTAAGATCAAGTATTTGTATAAAAGTATCATATATTTATTCCCCGGTGTTATTTTTTCGACGTAAATTCTGCATAAATCTCGACGTATTCATTAATTAAAAGTTAATTAAGTGTTCGGTATTTTTTTCAGTCCAGCACGATAATGAAATTCTGATTCACTTCTATTTGGTTAAGTATTGAAGAAAGTAAGTTCAGGTAAACCAAGCGTAATTCATGCAGTTCAAAATGAAAATAATTTATCGCAGGATTAAACAATGTGAATAAGTCTGCCAAAATATAATGAAATTTTTATATTTTGAAAAACTAAATGGTCTATTTCTTTATTACTGGCTTAAACCTGAACTCACTATTTTATTTAATCTATCTATCTATATATATATATATATATATATATACAAAATGAAGATAAAGTTACAATCTTTTCATCAGCCCACACGATTTTATCCGCAAAAAAGAGTGTTTTCTGATATTGCATCTTGCATCAATATAGCCAAGCAAATATATAAATACAATAGTGTGAGAAGCACTCAAAATTTTTTTTTACAAAAATTACAACAGATAAAATAGAACACAATAAGTAAAAATAACACGCAACACAATAAGCGAAATTTTCATTATTATTCCCCCCCCCCCTTTTCATTTGTGTATTATTTTCCTTTGTTTTATCTTCGTTTTGAACTTATCTAATGAGTTCTGTTTACTTGCAGCTTATGTGCAATAAATGAAACTTATTGTTTTTCTTAACTTTCTTCGTGTTTATACATATATACAAGAATATACAGTGGCATACGCAGAATTTTTTCAAGGAGGTTGTTCATAATTTTCCGAAACTACTAAAAGAAATTCGAATCTGTAATAAAGCACGATTATTTCCCTAATTTAGGCAGCTAGACAATTTCGACTTTTTATTTAGAAAACATTGTTTAGTTAAATTTTGATTTGAATTTTTAAGTTTAAGAACATAATGTAATATCTTTTAAAAAAAGTCCAATGTCATATGGGTGGGAAGTAACTCTTTGAGGGCCACTTTCACATTCATCAGATTTTGTTATGCTAGAAACGTTTTCTTCAACGGAAGTATCACATTTCTGTACAACAGAAAAACTTACATTGGTACTAGATGCTGTCACCTCACTAATTTCAGGTCGCGGTTTTTTCTCAAAATGATTAAAAATTGTTAAATTATTGCGTTTTGACATCCTAAAGATCCAAGAACAGCAAATATATATATATATATATATATAATCTGCCATCCAAGATATATATATATAATCTGCCA
>NC_092212.1:79071899-79078462 GCF_043381705.1 Parasteatoda tepidariorum | reverse complement strand
GATTCCAGAATCATCGCGTAAAGACCTCGCGAATGACAGCCAGTCTCGAAAACTATACTGGTAGGACAGAAAGGAACCAGTCCGTAACAGTGTCACGTGAATTTGGTTACAAAAGTACAACCCTATTATAGTAAATGGTTTTTTCAGTATTCTGAGAAATACCGTGAGAAAAAAAAAGTAGGCATAAGGCAGATAAAAATATATGGTCTTAAAAAATAATAGCTCGCATAATTTCAACTAAAATTTTTATTTTTGCCATTTTGTCTGAGCTCAAGGGGGGTGTTTAAACCCCTAAACAACTCCCTTGCGTACGCCACTGTATATATATATATATACATATATATTTAAATTCTAATATTTGAAGAACTAAAAAACATTTGAGACCTCATGGTTTTTTCCTGACTTACCTAAACTAACTATTTTTTCTACTTTTCTAAATATCTAAGGAAGGTGATGCAGAATTTACCCATGAAAAGTTTGTCCAGAGATATAGTGTCTTCTCAATGAGTTAACAGTATATGCTATAAAATATACATACGTTGTAATTTTTTTTAATAAACATTGCTTCCTTATAAAATTTCTGCATGGAAATACTGGTAATTCTACGCAATTTTTCAAAATTTTTATATAAAAAGAAGCAGTAATAATGAAACTTTGCAATGTAATAAAGCTATGAAACAGTATCATATAAAATAGTAACGAAATGTTATATTTACCATCATATTAGGAGTATAAAATATTTTTAGTCGTTGTAAAAGTCAAAATATTAAGCGAGGACTCAATTTATAAGTTGATTTATGATTTTAATAAAAGCAAGAACGTTGATTTAATGATGGTATATTACACCAATAAAATCATATTCATGTTAAAGTAGGAGAAATAAAGAAACTTATAAAATGAACGAGTGACTGATTATTTTTTCAAAAGCTACTTTATTCAACAAAGACCCTAAATACTATTTTGTTTGTTTTAATTTCAATTTTTATGGAATACTCGTAAGCTATAAGTTTTATGAAATTAATTAGGTCAATTATGACTAATGCATATCAACAGCTGCAGTACTACCGGTGTAACTCTGTTAGAGCTGCAGTTCTCAATTTTGTTTCGGCTATGGAACCCTAAATGATCGAGCTTCTTTTGCCAGAACCATCAGCATTTTAAAATAAAAGTTCATTAGATGATGTAAGTATACTAACAAAAGAACAATAAAGACTTTTTTGAAACTATTTAACGTGTAGAATGAAGTTTTTAATATTGTGATTTCTTTTTGGTGTATTCATAAGCTGAAAATGAAAAAAAAAGGATCAAGTATGTATTTTTTTATTTTGTTATTTTTTTTTAAAGAAAAAGAACAGTTATTGACGATGAGGATAGTTATTAGAAAAAAAGTAATTCTTTATTCTAGAATTTAGTTACTTTATCTAAAATTGATAACCCGATGAAAAATAACCATGAAAATTTTATAACTGCATATTCTTTTCATAATTTATTTTAAATATGTTTGCAATGGTAGCTGGCTATAAGTCTAAATACACAATTATAATTTTATTTTTAACAGTAAGACACACAAATAATTATGCATTCAATTAAAAAAATATTGGCTTACAATAAACTTTCATTGTGATTTTTAAGAAAAAATTCATTTTATATTTCGAAAAAAATTCAACATAACAAGGTTTTGAGAAGAAACCCTTCGACATAGGAATTCAAATTAACATTATGTAGATTTAAAATGCCAAGAGGGCAAATATTTTTTAGATATAAGAAGGTTTTCGAGACATTAAGAATATACTTTGTACGTATTTTAATATTTGTTATTTTTTTCATTCGCATTTTACATAAGGATTTTCATATAAACCGACAAAATATTAAATATAATTCATTGGTTATAAATGTAATTATTACTGCTTAAAAATATCCTAACTCACAGAACCCTAGGGTTTCACGAATCACTTTTTGGAAACCGCTGTCTTAAAAACATGAAGTGGAAAAATCAAGTAATGTAATTTACCCAAATATACACCGAGAAATCATATTTGATCGATAAAAGTGCATGCATAAGGTATGGGATTTATGTTTTCATAAAAAAATATCTCTAATTATATCTCCTTTCTTGATTATGAAAAAAAAACATTTATTATCTGCAAAAAATTATTATGGTGAAAAAGTGAAAAAAGTTGACTGATTTCAACTGCTTATATATATATAATAATATGCTTATATATATTATAAATAAAATATAATATATATTATATATTATAAATAAAAGCTGCTTATTATAAATAAAAGCGTCCATGCTCAAGACTCGTTAGACGTGAAAGGGAAAAACAAAACACATAAAAAAATGTTTATAAGGAAAAATAGAAAATAAAGGTAACAAACATGGTAACCAGGAGAATGTGATGGTAGCCACAACAATTGGTAGCCGTAACATCCAACAATTTCAGATCTGCTGAGTTTTTTTAAGCAACGTCGCTTTCCTCGGTTATCACGGTTTCTCTTGTATTATTTTTTCACGCTTATTTTATTTTTTTATTTTTAAGTAAGCAACTTAGCATTTGTGAATTACAACTAACATAAGCATCTTTTTTTGTTTCCCTGTCAGGTTTTGAGAATAGTCTACTACGTTTTTATAGCCGTTTTCAGAGTGTTTACAGTCTCAAACAAAATCCATTTTAGCGGATCTTTGAATTACCAAGTATTTTTAAAAACTAATTACTATACCACAATATCAGATTCTTTAGAGCTATTTTATTTCATGTTATAACCGTCGTTGAACAGCCATCACAATTTTGAGTTTAAGACTACCAATGTTTCAAATCCGAAGCCTTGCAATTTTGAACCCATTACAGAAGACAAGGGAACTCATAGATCGAGTTTTAGGAGAAATTTGTCTTTCTGGAAGACTTTTTATGCATTACATGGAGAGGAAAACCCCCCAAATTCCCCAAGGCTGGCTTGACGGCAAGTTGATTCTATGATCCGTCTACAACTGAAGATAATTAACCCTTTTGAAGGCCGTGGTAAGTATACTCACCACGTTTTACCACTTTTAATTTAGGTTTCCATTTTTCAATAACTTTAGCTTTCTTGAAGTGAGTTAGAATAAAATTGGTAACCATTTGTCACTTTTCAAAAACGTATAAAAGTTATAAAATACATAATTCCTTTTGAAGTTTGTAGCATTTAAGGATTTTATTTTAGAAATAAAGAAAAATGAAAGTAAGTAAGTTCCTAATAGGTCATGTTAAATATATTTACCACCAAAAAAAATGGCATTTTTATAAACTAAATGAGTTTTTTTTACATCAATTACTGTTCTTTAAACAATTTCAATTCCAAAAATACTTTAATTTTCCTTTACTGGAAGTAAAGGGCCCGTTAAAGGGTTAACGTCAGTACTGTGGTCGATGCGAGCCGACGGAACTCTTATAGGCGGCGAACACTCTATCCTTTAGAACCATCTAGTTTAGAACGAAGATCACTAAAATTAAGCACCCTTGCCCAGGCCATTTTAAAGAATAAAAAACGTATCACCATTAGTACGAAGTGTTCTAATGTGTTTGTTAATTAATCAGTAATGACACGAAAAGAGATTGTTTTTGATTGTTTATTAGAAAGAGAAGAAAAATATCGCGATGAGCAAGTGACGGTTACAGCCGTCGATTTTTCAATGAAAAGCTATGACAAAATGTAAAAATTTTCACTACCAAACATACGACTGACGCTCAATTTCATATGTAATCATAAACAACTGAAATAAAAATGCGTTTCTGAGCACGGTCGCCAAATTAAATTTACACGCCAACATGTTAAAAGAGGTCCATATTTCTGTCTGTAAAAACGCAACTGTGAATAGAGTAATTAGACGGTACATTTAAATGAGGTGAATGTGAAAATTACTCAGCATTCAAAATCACGCAGTAAAAGTCACGTTTAAAATTCCTAAAAAATTCACCGAGGAAAAGGAAAGAAAAAAGGATATTTAACTCCTTCTTCCGAAAAATGGGGTCACAAAAAGTTTCAATAAAATGAAAAAAAGGAGAGATCAATCTTCAAACAAGAACAGTAGAATGACTATAGAGACCGCGGAAGTAACAAAAAATAAACAAAACAAAAAAAAGGAAAAGTCTGAAGTTTTCAAGATGAATTGATTATGGCACTTAAGTTTTTCCCGTTTCACCTGAAGTTCTCCCTCCCCTTTACCATGCATGACTGGAATTTTTCCCATTTGTCTTTTTTCCGAGAGTTTTGCAGGTAAGTGACGTAAAGGTTTGGCTCCTTAGGCGAAAAATTCATCATTTCTTCTCTCCAGTTTGGCGACAATTTTTTTCTTTTTAGTACTTCCCAATGGAACAGTTAACTCAGCTACTAGCATTATTTTTCTAGAAGCTTCTTTTAGGAAAAGAAAAGGTGGAAAAAAAGAGACTGAAAAGCTAATATTTTTTCTTTGCTTCATGAGTTGAAATTGAATCAATTTAAAAGCATGTCTTTGAATAGGTAGCTAATAAATGCTGCACTTCTGATAAGAAAGTAAAATACTGATAAAAAAAAACAAACTATGACTATTATGAGGTAATGGAAGAGCGAAGAAGTGATTTAATTAAATCACTTTCTCTGGAACAGTTGAATAAATAAATATTACACTATTCAATGATAAAATTCTCATAAAATCTATGACTTTTATAGCAGTATACTCTTGATAAAATTATGAACATAAATACTATGACTATTATGAGGTAATGATAAAGGTAAGAAGCGATATTTTTATACAATAATGAAAAAGAGAAGAAAAGAATTTAATTAAATCATTAGATCTGGAATAGGTGAATAAAAAAATACTACAATATTCAGTAAGGGGAAATTCTGATAAAAACGTTGGTTATTATTACTGTTTACTGCTGATAAAAGTACAATTCCTATCATAAATATTCTGGCTATAATGAAGTAATGGAACAGAGAAGAGATTTGATTAAATGTGTTGTTCTGGAAAAAGTAGACAATAAATATCACACTACTTAGTGAACAAATTCTTATAAAAACTATGATTATTAAAATAGTTTACTACTAATAAAATTTTTAACTATGACTATTACTATCGCTACTATGAGGTAATGGAAAGAGGAGAAGTGATTTAATTAAATTACTTGCTTTGGAATAGGTGAATAAATGAATATTATGCTATTCAGAAAAATGAAATTGTATATAAATTATGAATATTAAACCTGTTTACTGCTGATAAAAGCACAATTCCTATCATAAATATTCTGGCTATAATGAAGTAATGTAAAAGAGAAGTGACTTGATTAAATTAGTTGTCCTGGAAAAGGTAAATAAGTAAATATCACACTACGCAGTTAGGACATTCGTATAAAAACTTGATTATTAAAGCAGTTTACTTCTAAGAAAATTCTTAACTCTGACTGTTATAAGGTAATGGAAAAGAGGAGAAGTGATTTAATTAAATTACTTGCTCTGGAATAAGTGAATAAATGAATATTACACTATTCGGTAAGGGGAAATTCTTATATAATGTCTATGTCTATTTTAAATATTACTACCGATAAAATTAGAGTTAAAATTTTTGTGATAAATATTATGTGCATTATAAGGTAATTAATTATAGGAAAAATAATTAAATTAAAAGAAACTTGTTTTGGAATACATGAATAATTAATTGCTTACTCTGATAAAAGTAAAGAAAAATTCCTAAAGTAAATATTTTGTCCATAATGAGGGAACGAATATTGAATATGTAATTAGAACCAGAAAATATTTTTTATAGGTGGATAGTGAATATTTTAATACTGAAAAAACTAAAATAAAATTCTTATCATAAAAAATATGATTTTATGTGGTAATAGATAAGAATTGGAGTGATTTAATTAAATAGTTTTTTATGAAATTGGTGGATAATAAAAGGTATACTGGTGATAAAAGTAAAGCATACCTTTCTTTTATGAATTCTGTGACTATTATAAATTAATAGAAATGAGAAGAAATTATTTAATGAGCCGACTTGTTGTGTCATAGATATGATAGTAAATGTTTTAGTACTGATAAAAACGAAACTGAAAACCTTTTTCATAAAAACATGATGAAAATGAGATAAAAGAAATAAAAACAAGTTATTTTTTCAAATAATTTGTAGGGGAATCAGTAGATAACAATTGATTCACTACTGACAAAAGCAAAGAAAAAAATCTTATAAAAACAATAACTTTATGAGGTGATGGAAAAGTTACAATATAAATAATAACTGTTATACTTTTGATGACAGTAAAGTATGGCTGCAGCCATTTGATAATCCATCGGTTTGATTAAATACATGCAGTTGGTAACAATTTTTCGTAACTATCAATACTTATTTACGATGATTGGGTAACTGCAAGCGACGTCACGCTAAGTGTCGCGCTTCATTGGCTGCTGAATAATGACATTTGTTTATGCCACGAATTAGCAGTCAATCAGGAGTTCGACAAACTCGTATTAAGTCACATGCAGGTACCCAAATGATTAAGAGTGTAAGCCACGTCTGTTATATATATATATATATATATATA
>NC_092212.1:79042597-79070735 GCF_043381705.1 Parasteatoda tepidariorum | reverse complement strand
CATCTTAGAAGTCTTTATATATATATACAAATCTTGCTGGAATTTTAATACATTCTTTATATTTCGGAAAAATAAAAATAATAGCGAGATACATTTGGAATATTTAATATATACATGAAGAATACACTTCAATAATTAGAATAATGAATGCATAAATCATATTTCTGAAATCTTAAATAAATACGCAAGATGGTTTTTTTATTTTATGAAAACAGCGTGTGTAAACTTGATTCCAATAGAAAGCATCCATAACGAAAAAAAAAATTTTTTTTTTAATCAATCCAATAAACTTTAAGATTTTATCGATTACAAAAGCAAGTCTCAGAGATATTTACATCGATTAATAATCCGATTTTCTTATAATCTTTTTCTTTCTTAATTTAAAAAAAATCGTTTGTTATTAGAAGTGGGATTTTTTTTTCTCTACGGAAACATTGTCCGCCAAATGTTACTTTTCACACATCTACCATGCATAGAAAAAATGAATAAATTGCATTATAATGACTAAAAATGTTATCAGCATATAGAGAACCGCATTAAAAGGAAAGTAATTTAAAGAAGCGTCAGCCTCTTCACGATTAAACAACTTAATTAATTTGAAGCCCGAAAAGTCGTTAACAGAGGAAAAAAATCGTCTGCGCAAAAAAGTAAGACAATCTTTTGCTTCTTTGACATTTTTTTTTTGTTCTCGAACAATTTGAAGCCTTTTAGCTTTTAATGAAAGAAGACAGTTGTAATTAAACGCTCTTTAAATTAAGACTTTTAATTACAATCGTGTGGTCTTGTAAAAGTTAAAACTCTCCTTTGACGCTTTGATTAAAGAAAGTATTTGATTTTACTTTTAAAATTGGAGAATGTTTTGATTCTATATAGATTTTTTTTTAAATATTTTAATTAAACTATAATCGGAGTTTATAAATAAAATAAATGAACACAAAATTTAGATTGGTGATAGTTCAACAATTCTTTTTAAACAAAACTTTTCTGCTTTTAGTTGGAGTTACTTTTTCGTATATTAGAACAAATTAAATTTACATTCAAAGAGAATAATTTTTATCTAATTAAATAAATTTTTAAGTTAATCTCTAACATAATTTTAAACTTTTTTCAATTTGAATACTTATACATCTTAGAAGTCTTGTTTTTATTAATAATAACACTTGAGAATAACTTTTTTGTTGTTTTCTGTTGCATGAGATTTTTGTACGGATTTGCTAAGATATTTTTGCATTGCTGATTTCAAATCTGTAATAGGTTTCTCTCTTTACAAGCTCAGTTTTTATGCAACTTAATGATAAATTTCTAATTAAGAATTTTTAAAATTCACTCGAATACTAAGTGTCCCCACTTCTCTGCTACGTAGGTAGCGGAAGTACGAATGCGGTTATACATTTAAGTTTATGAAGCGATACGTTAAGATCGTTGGCTTTTTGTCTCAAGGGATATTTTCAAGGGACATATACATAATTGTATAAACTTATACGTTCTTTATATACGTGTACAATTTAGACAAAAAATAAACTAAACTATAAATATAATTTTGGAAAAAATGTGTAACTTTTCCGAACTCAACCTATTTCAGATTTAAAATCCCCACAACCGAATCAACCCTTTCATGGGCCATTTATTTCTAGTAAAGGTAAAATAAAGTACTTTTTGAACTGAAATTGTTTTAAGAATAGTAATTGATATAAGAAAGAAAAAACCCATTTAGTTTATAAAAAGGCAATTTTTTTGGTGGTAAATATATTTAACACAACCATATATTATTTATTGACTTTTATTTTTCTTTATTTATAAAATAAATTTTATAAGTGCTACAAACTTCAAAAAGAATTATGTATTTTATGACTTTTATACGTTTTTTTAAACTAACAAATGGTTACCAATTTTATTCGAACGCACTTCAAGAAAGCTGAAATTATTAACAAATGGAAATCTGAATTAAAAGTGGTAAAAAAGTGGTGGGAAGTATACTTCCCACGGCCTTCGAAAGGGTTTAGTTAGTTACTTATATAAATGCAACAAAAAAAATTTGCCCATTTACCTTAACCCATTTGCCTATTTTATTCTCCCTAGCACTCTCTATTCTGTTCTAGATTCCCTATTCTGCTCTGGTTTCTGTTCTAGGTTTACTAGATTCTAACAATGGAGATGCATTGATTAATAAAATATTCATCGTTTTACACACATATTGACTAAAATTTTTCTCACTCCAGCTTTCTGAATGAAGACAAATTCTTTTCAGTAATTAGATTCAAGTTAGGTAAAATGTCACACCCACAATTTTTCTAAACCATTTTTATCTCCAATAGTTACAAAATAGTTCCTTATCTTCTTAAGCCTTTTATCATCCGCGTTATTAAAGACAAGGGAAAAACTAATTTAAAGTTCGGGGAAATTTTATTATAAGTCTTACTTTTCTTCTAACTAAACCTCCAGTTATTAGGGCTTAGAGCTCTAATTCACTAAGTTCGATATTTCGCTTTTGGCGTCAGTTGAAGAGAAGGACATATATTGGAAAAAGCCATCTTACTTGAGTGAGAAACAGGGAAAGCTGTCATTGGAGGTAAAATGGGAATTGATGTGACGTCAATCTTTTTCTTTCTTCTCATTGGTTAAATAAGTTTGTGCAGGGAACTGTTACTAAATTCTAATCTGAACGATTATTATTATAGGATAGGTATAGGCATAAGTTTTGGTGATGAAATTCGTTTTTAAACTGTATTATAATGCTGGTAAAATTTTGTGAAAGCGAAATTGATAAATTAAGAAGTTTAAATTAATTTTATAGTTTTAGCAAAATTTACTAAACAATTAAAAGGTAAAAAGTTTGAACAATCCGAAGTTTTTCGCGGTTACTAAAAAATATTATTTGCAAGAATATAAAATAAACATAACATGAAAAATAAACATGTAAAATAAACCTAACACAACATAAAGAACTATTCACTTAATTCTAATCTAAACGATTATCACTGCAGAATCGGCTTATATTGACAGAGCTATCCCTAAGTTTTGGTGATTACATGCGTTTCTAAATTTATTACAATACTGGGGAAGTTTGTTTTAAAAAATAAGATAGATTAAATTAGGAAATATAAATTAATCCTCAATTTCGCAAAATTTAATAAACAATAAAAAGGCAAAAAATTCGAACAATCCGAAATTTTTTTGGGAGGTACTAAAAATAATGTTTGTAAACATGTAAAATAATGATAATATTAAAAGTAAAAAAATATTGTAAAATAATATGCAGACAATAAAATAAAGTACTCAAAATGCGTTGTGTACTATTTTATAAAAATGCCCACTAAAGGCTTAATACTTTGCATGTGGTCTAGTTTTCCAAAAAATGCATTACAGCTCTTATATATTAAAATTTTAAAAAAACAGGTCACTTCAAATGGAACAAATGGTAAGTCATTTGTTTTTGTGGTAATCAAAAATAGATTAATTGTTTCGAAAAACAATTAATCGAAGTAGTTTTGCTACCACTTTTTAAACTCTTACATGGATCGAAGAAATTTAACAAACGTATTATTGCGTGACCCGTTTGCTATGTATCTTGAGGTTTACTATATAGTTCAATAAGTGTTTGCACTTTTTACTATTATCTTTGCATAAATGTTAAATTTCATTAGGAAATTTAACATTTAATAGGAGGCTCCGCCCTGCTGTGTAAATTGGAGACAGTTTTTTTGCCCTATAGTAGTTGGTTACAACTTGAGATTTTTATATTTTTTAAAAAATGGATAAAAATTTTATTATTTATACTAGTGTGGCAACATCTAATCTTTTACCCGTATTTTTTTAAATCTTATTAAGGTGAGGTGCACTAATGTGTACCTTGAGTCTAAAATGAAGAAAAATTAACTTTTCTTAATAAAAAATAAATTTTATGATATTAATTAATCTTAAATTTTCGTAGTTAGAATATTTATAGCGAGGCTCTCAAACCATTAATATTGATCGTCGAGCATGATATTCTTTTCATTAGATCAGAAGTTGTTCTGGTCTAAGTTGTTGTTGTTGATGTCAATTTTGTCAATTTACGTCGCACTCGAGCTGCACAATGGGCTATTGGCGACGGTGTGGGAAACATCCCGGAGGATGATCCGAAGACATGCCATCACAATTTTGATCCTCTGCGGAGGGGATGGCACCCCCGCTTCGGTAGCCCGACGACCTGCGCGCGAAGTCGAGCACTTTACGGTAGCACAGTTTAACGAGGACCAATACCGCACACCCTCGGTCCCTACGCAGACTGATCCAAGTGGTCACCCACCCGCACACTGACCGTAGCCAATGATGCTTGACTTCGGTGATCTGCTGGGAACCGTGTCTTAACGATCAGTCCACTGCGGGACCTGGTCTAAGCTACCGTAATAAATCAATATCTCTGGGGCCGCTGAATTGAAGATTGATAGTTTGCTGGTGAGCCGACCGGACTGTGTAGGCGGCAGGGAACTGTCCTTGCAACAGAAAGGTTCTGGGTTCGAATCCCTGGCAAGGCATGGATGTTCTTTCCTTCTCTGTACTATCTGTCCTCACTGTATAAGCGACCTAATATGGTGCCCCTAAAAGAGAGGCCAACAAAATCGCCCTATCTATGACTGAATTGACGGATGCTAACACAGGTGGGCATTGGAAAAAAAATGTTTGCTGGTGCAGTTCAAAATTCCGATCCGTGAATGAATGAATGGAGTATGATTGGATTCTCCCTGTAAAACGGGGTGTGACGTGTGTGTGGCTGAAGTCGTATTCTTAACCACAGAATGCGAAATGGAAAAAAAAACAAGAAACGCACTCTCTTCTTTTAAAAATTCGCTTGATTTCAAACAGGCTTGGTGGAATAGCTAATTGGTATTGGTAGCAACTACAACAACAACGGCGTAACTATAACAAAGTGGTGTTTCACATTTAGAAATAGTGGTGGTAAAATCTCTGCAATACGAATTAATTTACTTACCAAGAATCATATATTAAAACACTAGAAAATATTTATCCGCAGTTCGGAGCAAGTTGGGAAGTCTGCTTATAGCTTTAGCTTTGAAAAGACTGGAATTTGACAGAAGATCATATTAAAACTATTTTTCTTTTCGTACATTATATGATACACGTAACTACTGGAATGATACATGCGCCTAAAAACGTAAAAAAAAGTAGAAATTTAATTTATTTCCATTTATTTTCTTCATTTAATGATTCATTCGCAACTACCAACATGCATTACAATATCAATGATGCAATTTTAAACGAAATTCATCTTTCATTTTAGCATCCCCATTTGCAAATAATTACATTGCCCAAGTCTCAACGCATATTTTTTCATTTTTAAATATATTCTCAACGCATATTCCCCTCTCTTTTAAACAAATTAGCATTTCCAATACCTTAATGTATCACCTTACTGACCAAGATTATGATGAATGAAAAAAAGGCCGCAAGCTACCTCAGGAGCCCAGTTAACCATTCAGTCAGTCAGTTTTTGATTTCATGTTTAATAATAAGTTGAATGAAATCTTATAATTTTAATTTCTTTCGATGGGTTTTTGCTTTTTATTGGTCACTATTTTTGGATTTTTAATCACAGAAATTATTTTACTTTTGTTTCAAATACCAATAAAGAAATATTTGTGTTATCCACTTTTATCTAAAATGAGAAAAAACGTACTTTTTAAATGGATGCTTGAGACATATGGATCATAATTATTTTCAAACTTAAAATTACCGAACTATATATTTTCATTCTTTTGCATTTTACAAAACACATGACGGTTTTACAATCAGTTTATCACTTAAAGATTAATATACTTATATTATATTTATATACTTTTTATTACATAAAGAACTTAAAATAAGTAGGTACATGACATTTTTAAAAAGGTTATAATAAGGGTAAAAAAAAAGTGGTATCCAAAAAATTTTATTACCGATTCTTTAGAATTCTTTTTATTACCGATTCTTCACCCCAGTTTATTTACCACTGACTCACTTGAAATAAAAATCACGCAAGCATACTCAAAATCAGAGTTGGGCAAAAATGTAATCGATTACCGTAATCAATAACTTGTAATCGTGATTACAAGATAACATAGTTTTGATTACAACAATCAATTACAGTAAACAATTACTTGTAATCATGATTACAACTTTTTATAATTTGATTACAGCTGTAATCATGATTACAATAATTGATTACAGTAATCAATTACTTGTTACAATTCTCCAAAATTTTGATTACAATTGTAATTGTGATTCCAAGTAATCACAATAAAACGATTGAGGGTAATCATGATTACAAGTAATTAATTACTGTAACTGAAATATGTAATCTATTATATTTTTGTCCAAGTCTGATGCAATCAAAAAATATGATTACTTGTAATTGCCATTACATCTAATCGTATTTACAGGTAATTGATTATATAGCAGTAATTATCCATAATCAATTACAATTGTAATCGATTACTGTAATCGACTCCCAACTCTGCTCAGAGCTAGTATGGATTAGTTCTGTTAAGATCAAAGTGAAAATAGAAGTAATTCTGTTACATTAATCATAATTATTTATTAGCAAATGGAACTATCTTTATTTTTGTTAATTGATGCGACCAATTTATGAATTTTTCTCTGATTTTCAATACCCTAATAATATCACTTAACTCTTCTTCAATTATGCAATAAAAAGCGGTATTACACAGTTGATTTTACTCTAATGATTCCATTGAAATATTCTACGCATTAATTCTCATAGTGCACATGTTAGTTTCACAACTAGAATTTTTCGATTATTCAGTTTTTTTTATTTCAAATATTATTTAAATTATAATTATATTTTATAATTAACTTTAATTATATAAAATTAATGGAAATATAACTCAAATTTATTTCAACATGTCTCCCTTTTGCATATTTTTAAGACATCAATCTTTTGAAAAGTAATATAATTCTAGAGACATCTGTCAAAAGGCACCGCAGACATTGATGGCTCAAACTGATACGGAGTTAAGCTTCAAATATGAATCATAATCCAATTTCGAACGCAGAAATAACATGTTCAAATCATAAATCAAATTTTAAACGAAAACGTCCTCGAGGAGATGGAATATCAGAATTATCCGTATCTTCAGGATAATTCCATCTAAGTAATGTCGATTAAAAAAAAAAGTCTTTCGAGATGGCAAAACGTATTCCATAACGCTGAATGAGTACCAACAAAAGCGGAAAAAAATACATTTATAGCCATGGAAGATCAATGCTTCGATGAAGATGTTCAATATCAGAGGAAATTGGAAGATCTAAGTGCAGTTTTCTTGAAGTAATTCTACCGTTAAATAAGCCATTGATGCCTTATATATATCGATATGATTTTTTTTCTTGATATGGAAAGAGAAAATCGATTATCTTTTAAGAGTTTACTGATATGCTTATATATTGTTATGTTTCATTCATGCTTTCAAAGACGTAAAAAAACAAGTATTTGATACTGTCATGCTATATATATATATNTACATATCTGAATGTTGCCACCTTTTTATATTAAAGTTAAACTATTCTCTGAAATAATAAAATTAGACTTATGCGGACCTTACATATATATAAGCGCTTATTTTGACTATTTAATTAACCCATTAGTGTTCCCAATCTCTGCTGGGGAAAAGTTCCAAAATGCATCAATGTATTGTTAGATGTAAAAACCAAATATTGGATATAGTTAATTATTTATATTTTGAATCAGCGATTTAATTAACTCATTAGTGACCCCAATCTTTGCTACGGAAATGTTCAAAAATGTATCTATGTAAACATGTAGGTAAGATATAAAAACCAAATAGTGGATATGGTTAAATTATTTACATTTTGTATCAGCGTTTATTTTAGCTATAAAATTAACCCATTAGTGTCCTCAATCACTGCCTAGAAAGGGTTCTAAATAACCCATTAGTGTCCCCAATCCCTGTTCAGGAAAGGTTTTAAAATTTAACATATATTGTTAGATGTAAAATCCATACATTGGATAGAGTCAAAATATTTATATTTTGTATTTGCGCTTATTTTAGCTCAAATTAGCGTCCTTAATCCATTAGCGTCCTCAATCCCAAATATAAAAACCAAACAATGGATAGAGTCAAATTATTTATTATAGCACAAAAAGCGCTTTAGCACAAAAGTGTTAATATGTATCCTAATCTTATAAATTGATGTAAGCAAGTGGCCTAGGAATTAAATGACTCAAGATCCAAGGTCATTAAACGAATGTTCCGTTTTGCGATGAAACGTTGCATTTATTTCTGCTACGTTGCTTTTCTGAAATTTAACGCAATTTTGCAGAAATGCCCTGCTTAGATAATAACCGCAGAAAAGTGAAATAAAAGATGCAAGTTAACGTAATTCTACAAAATTCTGTCATCAATTATCAAAACAAAGTAATTTAAAAATTGTATACTATCACTATTTTCTACTAACACTGATCTCGTCTTCGTCACCTGAACAAACAACATGATCAATAAATTTGAGTTTTTTTTTCAAAATTTATTCAACAATTATCTGCAACCTTTTACCACTTAGCTCGTTTTTCTCAGGACTTAGACTAAGCTATTAACGAATATTTAATAAAATGCTTACAAATCAAATCTTGATATAGGTAAGCCATATCATTACTTACCTAATCTAAAAATGTAAAGAGAATAGGAGATTTTAAACTGGTAAGTTCATTCGAAACCCAACCTGATACACGAAATTAAAAAAAAAATTCAGTATAATTAATTTAAAGTGTAATCTATTCAGTATATACTAGCAGCTTTCTTCAGCTAATTCGTTTTACAAATTGCAACCGTTTTATATATGTAGTTGGCATATATTTATCTACCAACTTAATTTTAGTTGTAGGAAATTTTAATTAAACGTAAAACGATCAATTAAATGTGTTATTTATCAACAACTGTTAGTAAATTCTGATCAAATGCTACTTTAAACTCATTCGTAACCCAACTTAATTTATGTAAATTTTAAATATGAAATTTTGAATAAATTCAATAAAATAATTGAATGTGTTATATATTCAATATATATCTTCAGCTTTCCTTCAGATAATTTTATTTATAAACCAACTTAGTTTTAGCAAATAATTTATAGGATATTTTAATTAAATACGAGCTGATATATTAAATTGGTTATTTATTCAACAATAGTTAGTAAATCTTTGCCAAGTACTACTGTTAAGTTCATACGTGGCCCAACCTAAACCTAATTTATGTAAATCATGAACCCGAAATTTAAAATAAACGGAACATAATTACTAGAATGTATTAAATATTTAATATGTATTACCAACCTTCTTCAGTAAAGTTTAATTATAATTTCAGTAAATAATTAGTAGGATAAATTTAATTAAATCCAAACCGAACAATTAAATGCGTTATTCAACAATTTATTCAACAATCGATATTAAATTTTGATAGTACTACCGTTAAGCACATACGTAACCTAACCTAATTTATGTATATCATGAACCCGAAATTTAAAATAAACGGAACATAATTACTAGAATGTATTAAATATTTAATATGTATTACCAACCTTCTTCAGTAAAGTTTATTTATAATTTCAGTAAATAATTAGTAGGATAAATTTAATTAAATCCAAACCGATCAATTAAATGCGTTATTTATTCAGCAATCGATATTAAATTTTGATAGTACTACCGTTAAGCACATACGTAACCTAACCTAATTTATGTAAATCATAAACCCGAAAATTAAAATAAATTGAAATATCAAGCTAATTAAATCTCTGGCTAATTTTATTTATAAGCCATACTGATTTTAGTTAATAATTAAAAAGATATCTTAATTAAATGCAAACCAATGAATTATATGTGTTATTTATTCAATAATTATTAGCAACTTTCTTTCCCTAAGCTCATTAATTGCCCAATATAATCTGACTAAAAACAAATACCGAAGTTTAATTAAATACAAACTAATCAGTTAAATATGTTATTTATTCGACAAATATTAGCGAATCTTTATCCACTAACAAACCTTCTTCCACTAAGCTTATGCATGAATCAATAATCTCAGTAAATATTAAAAACGACATTTTACTTAAATGCGAACTAATTCGTTAAACGTGTTATTTATTCAACAACTATTAGCAATGTTCAATTAACACAGCAAATTGAAATTAGTAATTCGATTCATTTGATTCGTCATAATCTGTCACACACAGTTTGTCCTTTTATCCGTACTCGAGTATATACTAGATTTAATAAACCCATTTCCTCGGCGGCGGCAGAGAGCATAATTTGTTCGAATTTCTGGTCGAACCTCTAGGAGAGAGATTCGAACATGCAGGTAATTACCTCCTGAAAGGGAATCCTGGCAGTCTGTAATCCGACCTCACCTCATCACAGGTAAATAGAATTAAGCGGTTGCAGTTAACAGATGCGAAAGCCGATCTAGTACGTACTTTCCTCCCCATTTCAGAAGATTGTTGAGGGAATGCATTTTTAATGTTTTTACTCTAGGGTGAATATATATATAAAAGCCCGAATGTAACAGCAATTAAGGCTTTCAAGTTTTGAGCCCGGATCAAGTTTTGGTAAATTGCAACAGTTCCTCAGAGTTTTGAGTATGCAAATCATACGAAGTAACTGAAACCGGGTCTAATTCGGTTAATTTTCTAATTGCTTTTTGAGAAGAAAAAAACACTCGAGATTGTTACTTTAAGTGTATCTTATTTTCTTAATTGGGTGTATTTTAGAAACTAATCGAAGAATTTAGCTAGAATTTTCGATGTCTTTCTTGGAAATTATGCTGCTCAAAGGAATATATAATTTTTCTCGCCTTACTATCCAATAGCTTTTGTAATTAAAGCAATTAAAACACTTAAAAACATTAAAAATTAATTATTGTATGAATTGCTTTAGGTAAACGAGTTTAAATAACAGAGTGCAACGGCTTTTATTTTTAATGTCAGTTCAAAACATTTGGCGAAATATTGATTAAGAAATGTCAGACAAGTTTAAATTTTGAGAAAAATTCCAACTAAAATTTTAGTCAATAAAACTCATGAGAACTTTAGCCCTCATATGCTCGACTAAGAAGCTATTTGCTTAAAAAAAATTTAAAACCGCTTAGTTTAAAAGAAATACATTTACGTTTTTGGTCATTGATATATTTTGAACTGTATGGTCTTGATATCATATTGCCCTAGAAGGATTAGTGGGTTAAAAACAGTTGCTTCTTTTTCTATA
This sequence comes from Parasteatoda tepidariorum, assembly GCF_043381705.1. NCBI lineage: Eukaryota > Metazoa > Arthropoda > Arachnida > Araneae > Theridiidae > Parasteatoda > Parasteatoda tepidariorum. The sequence goes on along the minus strand of NC_092212.1, from coordinate 79,059,472 downwards.
AAATTACAAGGGAATTTTGCTTTTAATTCTCTTAAAAAAACAAGATAAAGAAAGTTGAATTATCAAATTATATTTTAGATTAGTTTCTAATTTACGAAATGTAACAAATCAATATCCATAGCATATGCAGTCATGAAATTAATGTGCATTTTAATGAAATATGACGAAGGAGTGACTAAGCAGCGCTAAATTAAAGAAAAGAACTCCAAAAAACTCTTAATACTTTTTAGGTCTCCACCTTCCTGAGATAAATACATATCCCACGACCCCTGAGAAATTCTCCCTGTTTCTTTATCGTCATTTTCAGTTTATAACTCTATTTTATTTCATTAAATTAGCTTATCGTAGACATTATTGACTTATTTCATTATTGGCTTATCGTAGCTGCAACTGACTATTGTAGCATTGAATTTTATATTTAATCTATTTTCAAAATAGAATTAGAATTTGAGCTTGGCACAAAAAGGGAAAGAAACGAGAAAAATATTACTTACTTAAACAAATTTTTTTATATACTTATAGTAGATTCAGATACCTGAGACAGTAAACTTATAAGAGATGGTGTAAAATGATATAATAACTTGCTGGTTACTTATAAAAATAAAATAAAATAAATAAACATGTTTAACTATTTCATTTGGAAAGTAATTTGTCATTAACTATATACCTTGTTTTAAATTTTTATTTATTTAATGATAACTCAAATACTCATTTTTAAAAAAATTAAATTATTATTTTTCTTAAAGTTACGCACAAAATATGCCTTCAAAACAAGAAAAAATATTAATTCCCTTTTATCAAAAGCAAAACAAAAAACCCGAAACGATAATGTATTTTACGTAATTACGAAATAAATGCAAGTCGATTTTAACTTTTCCGTAACAGAACGATTTTCACTTTTAAGCTTAAATTTATTTTTAAGAAAAAGGATGAAAGAAACGAAAAATGAATATGAGCATTTTTTAAATTTACTTTTAAACGATTTCATTTTTGATAACTCAAGAAGAACGTTATCTTTCTCATTTTCGAATTTCTTTTTTCTCTTTAATAAAATATAATTTTCCGTTTTTGCAACAAAGCGATGCACATGTTCCATTATAAAAGGAATTTTTTTTCTCCTTTCTAAAACGCCATTTTCATTTTTAATGCTTTCATGAACAGTTACGCTGATGAGAACAAACAAGATTCATTGCCATCTTCAAAAATAGAAATTCTAATGATCCCGTTCTACTTTCTCGTCTGCAAGCGATAAATTCTGATTTGTTTCAAGAAGGCTACTCCGATAACTTCATTCCTAAGTCATCATTAGTGTAAGTAAAGGAAGAGGCCATTTTGTCCTTTATTCAGAAAACCTTTGGAATAAAGTAATCGTCTGCCTTTTAGTTTTTCTGAAACATAATTAGGAGAGATTTAGAACAATGCTAATTTTTATTATTTTTTTTCTGAAGTCAAGCTAATTTAGACCCTAATTCTTAAAGATTAATAACTGCTTATGAAATATGTATCTAAAAAAATCATGAATATTAACAAGATCAGATGTTCTTTTACCCACTGACGTAAGTCAGATTCTAATATTAAAGGAAATATGTTTTATTTACTATGTGAGCGATAAGCGAAAGTTTAAACTTAATGAACAGATTATTAAGGGAAAAATTGCATTCGGCAGACTCAGATTCTTTTTTTTAAACAGTAGTTTAATTACTATTCTTGGAAATTTTTAAAATTATTTAAAAACAGATGTATTTTCGGTAACGTAAACTATTCTACAAAGCGCAGGGGAGAAGAAAAAAAAATTCACATCGCCTTTTAACAGCTGTCTTTTGTGATTCCCAATTAATGTGTTAAAACTTGGGATTATCGAGCTCCACTTCAATACTAACCGATATTTATTTAACGGCCATTGAAAGTAACTTTTAGAGCTATTCATTCTTTGCACTTGAGGCTCTTTTAGCGAATATAACTACTTAAAGATTATAAGACATATCTCAAATTTTAAGCAAGTTCCGTGTAATACATAGATGGAACTAATTATGTGATAACTGAACTTTAGAATATAATAAATTTTAACATTTCGGTGCATAAGCATTTTATAGGTGTAAGTGGTGAATAAGCAAGAAAGCAAATGGTTAAAAAGCTGATGAGTTTTTTTGTTGATTTTGTTAATTTTATTTTTGTTGATTGTTTTTGTCAATTATAAAATACAAAGTTTAAAAAACTTTTCTGATGTTTTAATCAGATGAATACAATTCCACAATTAACGTTCCGGACTTAAATTCTTTTTTATTTAATTGCCAAAAACGGTGACAACGAAATGAGATATTTTTTACCATAAAAAAAATCATGACATTTTATAGAAATTATTTTAGCATTAAAAGAACGACAATACAAAAAAAATTTAAAGTTACAAAAATTACGAAAATATGTGGTGATGATACAAAAAGGTAAGAGAAAATACGTTTGGATGATACGGACAAGAGATAAAACATATGATGGGGAAATAAAAAGACATGAAAAATATGTTGCAACGCTTAGCTACTCAAATAAGTTATACCGTTAGCCGATAAAACTAACACGCCAGTCTCAGTATATGCAAATTTCACGCGGCACAATGCAACATGGACGAGCCTACTTCTATCCCATCTCTAATTCGACTATGCATAAGCAGTAGCAATGCATAGCAGTATATGTGATATTTAACTTCCTCATACCTCATATATTTTGACTAAGTAAGGCCTGCAAATTGTTTTAAAGTGTTAGCCAAATTTTGAAAAATACACATACTTTGAAGTGTTTATATCTGCTAAAAATATTTTCCCTTAGTCTATCGTGGTGCGAAAACTTTAAAACCGATTTTATAAAATCAAATGTTTTAAGTGAACTTTATGAAATTTGAAGCAGCCTTAAGTTCATCAACTATCTTCAATTTTTTCCACACTGGTTGTACTTTGAATTTGAGGAGGAGATCGTGGGTTTAAGGAGGCCGAACCTAAAGTTTTTATTGACAATCTGTTTCGCCATTTCATTGGTAGAACAAATCTAGAATTATGGCACTTCCTTCGGTTATTCATAGCAACATTCATAGCAAAATGAAACAAAATGAAAAATCATTGGGATGGGATTGGTTAGATTATGACAACGCTAACAGTTTATAAAACCAAACCGAGCTAACCAAAACCGATTTTATAAAACTAATTTGGTTAAGAATTTTATAAAATTAAATTGCCTAAGTCAACTTAATGTAATTTGAAGCAGCCTTGAGAAAAGTTCGTTACCTCTCTTTAGTTTTCCCATGCTGTGGGTGCCTAATATTTGGTGAGGTGAATTTCGGTCTGAAGAAGTTAAAATCTAATTTTTTGTCTGACAAAACAGCAGCTTCGCCATTTCTTAAGCAGAACAGATGTATAATTTTGACACTTCTTATGGCTACATGAAACATTCGTTCATTTTAGGATGGTTTTAGTTATATTATGGTAACGCTAATTTTATTAAGAAACTTCGCTTTTCAAGACTGGATGTTCACTATAGCCACGAAAGTCTTAACATATCAATTCATGGACCAACAAAACTGCAATTTCTCCCAAGTTCACTCCATCGCCACGAGCACTTCGTCTCTCTCATCAGGCTTGCACCCAAGGAAATGAAGTTCTACATCCATTTAATGGATAATAGGGTGCAAGGCGGAAAACTATTTTTCGAAATCGAAAGTTTCAAGTTGATGAAAACATTTATAGTCAGCAACATTTATGGCCAAAAACATTTATAGTCAAATAGAAAAATATTTAGATATTTCTGAATAATCCTTTGGGATCTGAAAGTTTCATTTTTGGGATAAAAAATACAATTTTATTCTTTTAAAAGAATAAATAAGAAACAAATTTTTGTTTTCTAGTTTAAAAATTTAAAGTTTAGAATATAAAGTATGGTAAAAATATGGGCATGAATTATATTATATTTAGGTCTTCCGAAATTTACGTGAATCCTTATACTCTACCTTGGAATCTACATAATACTCCAACTTAAGCTTGTGTGTAAGTTAAAAATATACGTATTTGCTAATGAAGTTTTAGTTTTTCATGTATTGAGGGTAACCGGACTGTTATATTAAATTGTAATTTTTTGCTGTTACTTCACTAGACTTAACATTATCGAACTTAAAATCTAAAATTTTGTTTAAATATAGATATCTATTTTTTTCTTCAAAAAATCATTTTTTTTACGTTGCATATACGAGAAATTCGTATTTTTTGAGAATTATTTTATGTATCTTTTTTGATAAGTATTTTTTTAAATGCTTACTAAAGTGTGTTTTTTTATATTTCAGAAGAGTTTATAAAAAAAACATCCTGCTCAAAAATTCTCTCAATTTCTTTATACAACTTTCTATCGGGCCGGAATAGCCTGGTCGGTAGGACGCTGGGCCCATGTCCGAGAGTTCGTGGGTTCAAACCCCGCCGGCCGAAGACTCTCCGTGTGGTAAAATGGTCACTGATGCAAGTTAAATCTGTCGAGTCGCAAAGTCCTCCATGTTCCCATAACAAATCAAAACCTCTGGGGGTACTGAATTGGAGATTGATCGTTCTCTGATTTAGGTCAAAATTACGATCTGTGGATGAATGAATGGATGTACGAGAAGGGTCCGCCCTATAATAGGGTGTGATGTAATGGGTGTGGCAGAAATCGAATTCTTGGCCATAGATGGCGCCACTGGAAGATAAGATTAATCGCACCCCTTTGCCTTAACAGGCATACGAAAGCAAGCAAGCAACTACTTTTCATAAAAAAGCGGAACCTTTTGTCAATTGAAACTCGTGAAATAGAATTAATTTGCTGTTTTAATTATATGTTTATTTTTTTATTTAATAGTTGCCTTTTAAGATTTATTTATACACTTCTATTATTTATACACATCCTTGTTTCAAACACCCTTTTAGTTGTTTTCACTAAAGTCCAAGTTAAAAATTTAAATTTTTAAATTTTCTTCAGTTGAGTTTTTTTTTCCTCCAAACAATTATTATGTAACAATCTATTCAAAATTGAAAATAAAATCAGATATTAAATGAACACTTCATGAATAATTTCCTTTTCTAAATATGCGATCCAATCAAAACCAGTTCAACCGCACAGCAATAAATGTTGCTTTATTTGGCGAACCCCTGATAATAAAACAAACGTCATTCGCCTTCCAGATAACATCTCATGAATATGCATGTCCCATTCGAATGTTTTTACTAACGAGACAATTGCATTTGCGTCGTTGGGACGAATTGCGCTGGAACCATATTTGCGCTCTTCATTGTTTCTCATAATCACCTCCTTACAGTGACTTTTTTTTAAAATTTATTTAGTTTGAAATGATGATTACTAACTTGATAGCTTTTTACATTCATGATGTATGGCCATTGTCATTGTAATGACGCTGGAAAAACTAAACGCGCTAATAAAATAGCGCCATTTTGAAAGTAATTTGTCGAATTCGCTGGAGATAGGGTGTAGTTTTTTTGTTTAAAAACACATTCAAATTCGGCATTAAATTTTATTTTATTGTTTGATCATTGTAACGTTTCGAAATCATATAAAACGAGATTGTAACATCTAAATTTCAAAGAAATGGCGGGTGTTTTGACAAAAAGTAGCGTTATTTCGAATAAATGTTTATTTTTTATTAAATTAAATCTTGCGTATACGATATACTTCTGTGAGCAATATTTACAGCTCACATGACTGTAATAACTGTTTATGATTATTATAAGTATTTATTTAATCAAAACAATCATTAAAGTGGCATTATTTTTAAGTTCCAAATAATATTTTTGTTCTAATTCTTCCAAATATTGTTCGAATTTTTATACTATAAAAAATGAATTTACTGTATACCGATTATGTTTATTTATAATGATTTATAGGTTTTCTTTGTAAATGCTTTTAATTTATGTTCTGTTCAGAAATAACTTCGTTTAATAATTTTAACAAAATTACTACTAGACAGTTAAAGATTTTATAATTAATTTACAAACGTCCTAAGCGCCATTTTGATAGCAATATGTCGAACTTTCTGGAGATATGGAGTAGCTTTTGTTTAAAAACACTTTCGAATTCGGCTTTAAATTTTATTGTTCGGACATCGTGACTTTTTGAAACTGTATAAATGAGATTGTAACATCTAAATTTCAAAGAAATTATGAGTGTTTTGACAAAAAGTAGTATTACTTTGAACGAATGTTTCTTTTTAATAAAACTGAATTTTGCGTATACGATATACTTCTGTGTATAATAGCAATATTTACAGCTCACATGACTGTAGTAACGGTTTATGATTATTACAAGTATTTATTTGAGAAACACATTCATTAAAGTTTCATTAGTTTTAAGTTCCAAATAATAAAATTGTTCCACTTTGTTCTAATTCTTCAAATATTGTTCTAATTCTTATACTATAAAAAATGAATTTACTGTATACCGATGATGTTAATTTTTTAATGATTTATAGGCTTTCTTTGTAAATGCTTTTAATTTATGTTTTGTTCATAAATATCTTCGTTTAATAATTTTAACAAAATTACTACTAGACAGTTAAAGATTTTGTAATTAATTTACAAATGCCCTAAGCATCATTTTGAACGGGATTTGTTAAACTTTCTAAGAGATAGGAAATAGTTTTTGTTTATAAGCATCTTGGAATTCGGTATTATATTTTATTGTTTGAACATAGTAATATTTTGGAATCATCTAAAACAAGACGACATTATCTAAATTTTGAGGAATGTGGTAAACTGTGAGAATTTTGACAAAAGGAGCTTTTCTTTGAATCACTGTATATTTTTCATAAAATTAAAATTTGCTTATACTTCTAAATTTTTCAAAATAATTTTTGTGTATTAATAGCAATATTTACTACCTACGTTAACTTGCTTATGATTACGTAAATGCTACAAATTTATGTTTTGTTTAAATATAGTTTTTTTTAATAATTGTAACAAAATGGTTACTAGACAGTTAAAGATCTTATAATTAATTTACAACATAAATGTAAAAAATCAGCATATATGTCACATGATTGGTAGAAACCATTTATTTCATAAAGTGACTTACCTTAAAAATGTTTCATATAGGAAGAAAATATACTTCACTCACCTATAAAAAAAAGAAATAAGTTAGACGTCATTCTTAGAACTGATATTCGAGTATATGACATACCGGACGTTTAGTGGTTCCTCAAAATTGTTATAGTGGTACATAAATTTTTGTCATACAATGTATTTAATAATTTTAAAAAGTTAACATGAAATATTCCCGATCACCACAATAATTCGATAACTCAAAACAAACATAAAAAGTCATGTTATGGGATGGGATGAAAATTTTTAGCTTTTAAGTAGTTGTTGAAGCAGACGAATTTCCGCTACTTTGACGCTAAGTTAACTACCACTATGCAGAGGAACCACTGGACGCTCTTTAGATACATTGACTGCTTAATCAGGGTGGCCACCTTTGGAAAAAAATAAAATAAAAAGTGGTTACAAGTATTTCTAGAAGCTGTTGGAAATTTTAAATTTCACAATAATTTATGATATCAACTTGCGCAGTTTTTTTTCTAGATATATTTTCTTTAATTAACAATTATATTTTGATCACATAAGTTAGTAAAGATTTTATTCATAAATTTTTTCTTCCATTTTTAATTTTTTTCCCGATTGTGGCCAGTCCTGAAATTAAAAAAAAAACAAGTTAGTTGATTCTCGATATATCTCATGAAATTTATCAAATACACAATTATATAATTGGTGTTTTAACATCAATTTCATTTTACTTTGCACCAATAAGTCACAACTGTGATCAGTAAATTTTTACGTTATAAATATTATCAAACTAATTTTGATAGAATAGTGATAAATAGTTTCCGAAAAACATTAAATACATCAAACTGTTCCGTTGTATTTATATAAATTAGATCTTTTACTCGTTTCCGGAACTTTTGCTGGATAGCAATACAATACACAACTCACGTAGACAGAAATTGCTGAGTTTATTTCATTATAAACGCTCTCTAGAACAGTTTGAAAATGTGGCTTGTCATTAGATTGTTCAAAGTACTTAAATGGTTTTAAATCATTTGTTTTTTTTTTCAAGTACTGTAATTTCTGCTGGAGATGAGGTTACTTGGACAGTCATTCTTTAATCAGGAAATTTTTTTAAATGTGGCCTGATTCTTTATCATCAGATGTAAAATAGAATTAAGCCCTGTTTATTGCAAGAGGACCGGAATATTTTATACATAAATATTTGACAGGTACTACTCGTAAAATATTTTCTTAGCTGATTTAAGTAAGCAATTCCTTTTTATTTGGCAAATCTAAAACACAGAAGGAACTTTAAAAGTTAAAAAAAAAATAATGAAAGTTTTGATTTTGCGATAAAAAATTTGTATATAAACTTTGAATAATTTTCTAAATGATTTGTTGCAGAACTTAACCGTTGCAGCCGAAAAAAATAACAATATCTTACCGCTTAATAACAATAATAGATTATTCATTCACGCAAATTAGATTCACGCCGCAAGTCTTGAAAATAGGCGCCTATATTTTGAGAGCTTGAAGCATGTCAACTGATATTTCCAATTCGTAATTTTTTGAAGGGAATGAGGTTATTGATCAAGTAAGACAACTGTAGTTAATTTTGATATTTTGGAAAAAAAAACAATTTTAACATTTTAAACTGAGCTCACTTTTTTATATACTTTAAATTTTTAAAAAAAGTAGATAAAACCGAATTTGTCATGGGGTTTTCCTGCGCTATAGCGTCCTCTAATGCAACACATTTTCAGTACAATTTGCAAGTATACATCAACAGATTGGATTACTTTTAAGCGAATCATGTTTCAGAAATATTTGATCTTTTAATCATTTTGAACCTTAGAGGAAGAAAACTAAACATATTCTATCATAGCAGCAAGCAATTCTTCAAAGTACTAATACATTAAATAAAACAAAACATCATTTGTTAGGACAAAAAAAATGTTAAATACGTTTGTTAAAACATAAAAACTTTATTTCGTAAGGTATTTTTTAAGCTGGTATGGTAATTATTTCAAAAAATATAGTAAAATGAAAAGGAGCTTAACATATTCTGCCAAATATTATTCATAAGAATTCTTTGCATAGATTTTTTAACATTTGGCATATAAATCGAGCAATTTAAAAAAATCTAGTTGCTGTAACCTTCTTTTGAATGTTTTTTTAAAATTTTAATTCTCTGGTTTTTCTTAATAACTGTCATTGAGCAACCGACCCAATTTCGGGTTCACGACTACCAATGTTCAACTCCGTAGCTTTGTAATTTTGAACACAATCCAGAAAACAAGAAAACTCCTGGCTCAAGTTTTGGGAAAATTTTGCTTTCATGGAGGACTTTTTGAAGAAAATAACCCACATTTCCGTTACACGGAGAGGAAAACCATGAAAACCTCCCACAGTTAACCTGACGTCAGGGAGACTCTAACCCATGATCCGTCTACCACCGAAGATATTTTACGTCAGTACTGTGATCGGTGCGAGCCGTATCGACCAGCCATCTCTGGGATTTGAACCCGGTTCATCTCATTGGAAGGCGATCCCTCTATCCCCTTAGCCACCAGGGCTCTATTATAATTCTTGCATTAATTTTAATTCTTGTTTTTTTTATTTGCGGTTGATCACGCATCTGAAAGAGTTATTTTATCGAATTTATAAGCACCAACTGCACAACTAAACTTTAGAACGATACGCGACACGAATCTGACTTCTTTTTATTATAAGTAACACGAAACTGAATTCTATTTATTATTAAATATTTTGGAAGCTTTGGTTAACCTTATGTATTCTACTTTAACCACCAATAAAACTTATACATTCCATCATCCACAATCTGAAAAGTTTTGTCGAGAATGCAATCCACAGTCCAAAAAACATTTTCCTCTGTCTCCCCTTTTGATCCTTGCAATCTCAAATGGAGGGAACCAAACAGAGAGTTTTCCCACAGAGCTACATTTCACAAAGCAAATATTGATCTTACTCCCGAATCCGGCTGGGTTTTCCTCTAATCTTCCTGCCAAAAACAGAGAGCGAAGTCCGGGCTAAGAAGAGATCCGGACACCGGACTGCTGGAGAAAAAAGTTCGCCAAAGGATGTTTTCTGTAATGCTTCTCCAGTAAATACCTTTCGAAGGGGACAGATATTCTTTTCTCCCTAAAATGATCTTCTGCGTATATTTATGTTTCTTTTTTTTCTTCCCCACGGTTTGCTCTTTCTGCAGGGAAACAGTTTTTTTTCCGTTGAGGTACTTTAATGGAATAGGATGTTCTTATAGATGATGACCGTTCGTAAATATTAGAACTCACCGGATGGGAAAGTCTGATTGAGGGTGATTCCGAACTGGGAAGATATCGAAGGGGAGTAGTATAATGCTGATTTCTTTTTCTTTATTTGTGAAAGAGATTAAAGGAATAACTTTGAGCTAAATAGAAGTCATCAGAAATAAAGCTGAGGAATATGAAATAAAATAAAAATATTGGTGAATTTTAAAAATAATTCTGTAACTCTTATAGTTTTTTCAGCAGAACTATACTCTAAGAAGAAATAAAAAGGCTCTTAACCCCTTACTTGGCCATTTATTTCTAGTAAAGATAAATTAAAGTATTTTTGGAATTGAAATAAAAATAGTAATTGATAGACGAAAAAAAAACTCATATAGCTTATAAAAATTTAATTTAAATTTTAAAGTCATTTTTTGTGGTGGTAAGTATATTTACCACAACCTATTAGGAACTTATTGGCTTTTATTTTTCGTCATTTATGAAACAAATTTTATAAATGCTACAAACATCAAAAGGAATTATGTATTTAATAACTTTTATACTTTTCCTTAAACTAACAAATGGTTACCAATTATATTCAAACGCACTTCAAGAAAGCTGAAGTTTTTATCAAATGGAAACCTAAACTAAAAGTGGCACAGAAGTTCCCCATGGACTTTAAAAATTGGTGGTAAGTATACTTACCACGACCTTGAAAAAGGGTTAATATAAAGCATTCTTTTTTAAAAAATTAAGTTTGTCTCACAACAGCTATTACGATGTTTCTTGTTATTATATGAGATTTATATGTGACCAGCGTAAATGATTAAGAATGCCAGAAAAACAGCGCAGTTATAAATGAAAATTAAAAATGTCTTTTAATGCGGAATATCATCAAGATAGTAAAAAGACATTTTAAACAAATAATTTTTAGGACTTCCAATCCATCCTTATGAAATTCCAGTTTTTTTTAAGTCCTTAATTAAAAGAATTGGTAGTTCAATTATTTTAATATTATGATTTATTTATACATACAGATAGTCTTATCAACTTAACATAATAAGTATAATAATATTTATATTTTGATTTGAAATCTATAGACCCAGTTCATTTTTATAGCTAAAGTAGTAGTTAACAGAAAGATATATCCAATAATAAAAAAAAACATGTTTTGTCACTTTTTTACTTAAATTTTTTTGGGTATATATTTAACGACAACTGCTATTGTATGTCATTAATGGGTAACAACAAACTAACAAAAAACAAAAAATACAATAAAAGTATTGAAAATTCGTAAAAAGAAATTAAAAGCGTTTTAATCAAGCAAATTTTCGACCATAATTCTTTCAGTTTACCATTGAAAGTAAATGTAAAGTGGAAACTAAAAATATATACTAACAAGGCCACCTCAGCACTTTGGAGATGTTTGCTGACTTATTGGGTGAAAGTAAAATGAAGAAGTTAGTTAGATTAGTGGTTATATGTTATGAAAATAAGATAAAAAATGAATGTAAAGCAGCTGGATCCTGGATATATAGGGTACTTCGGTATTTGGCGCGTAGCGCCATCAATCGATTGATCTTATACTGGTTTGTTCTGCACTCAGAAGTCATGAAGAAATAAGCTTATACTGGTATGATTAAAAAACATGTTTTCATTTTAAACATAATTGATTTGCAATGTGGTAGTTATGGTTTTAATAATTACATATATTAAATAAACAAAAAAAGAATTGAGTTTCCACCACTTCTTACATTTTAAGTTGCCCGTGGCATAGCTAGTTAATGTTCTAAGACTAGGGCTACTTAGAGACAATTTTACAACAAAAAATGCATAAAACATATAGATGTTCATCAAAATACAATTAACACTTCCAATTTTTGTAAGCAATTTACTTTTTTCTATGTAACAATTTACTTTTTTAGCTGCAAGTGCTTTGGAATATTATAGATGTCAAAAATCTTCGCACAATTTCAAATTTCATGCTTATAGCTTTTAGAAATGATGTCATTTTACGCTTGCAAAGTTTGGATAGATCAAATTCTTGTAAAATCTTTTAAAACAGTTGTTACTAAAGGACTGTTTTTATAGAGTAATTATAAAACTGTTTCAATCTTTTCTTAAATTTAAACTTTGTGCAGAGTTTCCAACTTCTGCTCTTTCGAGGTAAGGTATTTCCCAAGTAGTAATGAAAGATTAATTAAAATGCAAGTTTTGATAAAAATTAACTTTTCACAATTACTATGGCTAACACTCATTTTAATTTCGATATGTTCTTATACATAAGACTGATTTATTTGCCTTCAATAGCAGTCAAAATAAATTTTGGAGAGAGTCAAATATTGAAATAAAGACAAAAATAGTTGTTTGCAAAGCTATTGTTAGAGCAGTATATGGCGCAGAAACCTAAAAACAGACTAAGATCGAAATACAAAAATTAGAAACCTTTCAAAACAAATGTTTAAGATTTATTTTTAAAATTTTCTGGCCTTACAATGTATCAAATCAAAATCTATTAAAGAAAGCTAAAATAAAAACAATAGAAGATGAAATTAAAAAACGAAGATGGAGCTGGCTCGGACACATCCTTAGAATGCCCAAAGAAAAAATTACATCTGTTGCGCTTACATGGGCCCCTGATGGTAAAAGAACAAGAGGATGACTCAGACTTACCATCCAGCGCATGTTTTTGGGCGAATTAAAAGAATGTAGAATATCTGGCTGGGAGGAATCAAGATCTATTGCTAGGGACAGGAGGCGTTGGAGGGATATGCTAGAGGCCTTAAGTGCCCAAAGGCACGTGGAGGATAAGTAAGTAAGTAAGTAATAGCAGTCAAAATCATATGAAATTAAATTTATAAATCCAAGAATTAAAATAAAAATTTATAAGATTCATTACCACTTGAAATTTCAAAATTCCATTCTCAGAACGATCCACAGTTGTAGGCAGCTATGCCTATATTTATTTATATTATGACCGTTTTTATTTCTAAATACCACTTTATTTATGGGAACTCTTTATTTAAAAAAAAATGAATTCATATTGGAAAACAATATGAATAATCTAAATAAGTTTAATGAAGACAACAGAGATGATATTTGTTTTGTTGAAAAGCGAGAATTCTATGCTTCGTGAATTATCGTGATGAAAGTATGAAACAAGAGCTGAGTATAGAAAAGAACTTTTATTTTTGTCATAATAAGTTTTTTATAAAACACATTTTCCAAACTATGGACCATTTAATAAGCTTAAAAAAATAAGGTGTAGAAAATGTTTCAAATACAGCATATAAATTACGAACAACATATTAAATATAATAAATAGTTAGTGTTAAATTTATATACGAAGATTATATGCGAAGATTATTTATGTCACCATTCCTCGTTAAAAAACAATATTTTCTTTTCGATGTTAAAAAGTTTAAAAAAATAATTATAATAGAAGTTTTAAGCATACAAACATATAGTAAATAAAAAATTTAGAATTCATGCGAAGCTTATGCCACAATTCTTCGTTAAAAAACAATATTTTCTTTTCATCATTAAAAAGTATAAAAAAATAATTATAATCGAAGTTTTAAGCATACAAACTAAAAAATTTAAAATTCATACGAAGCTTATGTCACAATTCCTCGTTAAAAAACAATATTTCCTTTTCATCATTAAAAAGTTTAAAAAAATAATTATAATCGAAGTTTTAAGCATACAAACTAAAAAGTTTTAAATTCAGGCGAAGCTTATGTCACCATTCCTCGTTAAAAAACAATATTTTTCTTTTCATCAATAAGATGATTTAAAAATAAGTTCAATAAGTGTTGGAAATGTACAAAGATATAAAAAGTTAGTAAATAGTAAATTTCAAATTTATACAGCGTTTATGTCACCATTATGTAATCTAATTACATATTTGCGTAAATTAAGGATCCAGTAACTTAAAATAAAACTTTTTTTTAAATATTATTTTCAAAAGAAATGAAAAAAAAAACATATAACATGAATAGAAAATTGCAAATATTTAAATTAGATGTTAACTATTCAAAACAATTCATAGCAAGTGAATATTTTTAAATCAATTTTTTCTTAGTCGTGCGTTAAAATTCATACTTTCGAATCAAGTAGGCGTGAAATATTCATACGAGGCAAATAATATTTCCCATTTTTCAAAATTTGGAATTTTTAGAAAGTAAAGCTTGAAGAACATGCTTGAAAATATCGCTACAACGTTGCAGCGATAAAGTCAAATATTTGTCTTTCTTCTTCAAACTGTTCGCAAAAATGCATGAAAAAAAAACTTTTAATCTGGAAAGAGTGAAATTCTCAGACATTCTTTTAATGTTTATTTGATACGTTATGTGAATATTCGTTGTATAATATTTGTTCGTTACATAATATTTATTTCATTTCCATAATGAATTGTTATTATATTTATATACACTTCTCTGAAATACTTTTGAATTGAATTAATAATTAAACTTTTAAGACAAAATTCGAGAAAACTTCGATGTAAAACTTTCATTCTGATAATATGAAACGAGATACTGTCTTATTAGTTAACTTTTCGTATAACTACCAATACTACCAATTTTCGCATTCATTTATTTTAAGGTCTTTATTTATTTTAAGGTTTTTATTTTAGGATTTATTTCATCAAATTATTGCTTTATTTAAAGCGATTAAAAAACTTTACAGTGTTATTGAATTTGAAAAATATCCCATTAGCTTAGAATTAAATATAGAATTAGACACGGAACGACATAGAAAACGGCTTAGAATTAAATATAGAATTTAACAAAAATAAGAAAAAAAATAAGTGCAGAAGTTTCAAGCTAACATTTTGAAAGGAAAATGCATGTTAAAAGTTAACATTTCTTGAAGCCCCAGTTTGAAGCATTTTTACTCTCAACTTGGAGATTTATTGATTAGGTCTACCGAATAGTTCTGTCTGAGAAAGTACAAGCTTCATTTTAAAGCAATGCAAAAGGTCTTTTTAGAAGATAAAGTGATCGGATATTTACCCTTTACTCAATGGTAAGTTTCTAGCTTAAAGAGACACAGCATATATGGCGCAAAAGAACGTGTGCATTCATAACCTTAACGTGTTCCGAAAGTATCTGAAAGAAATAAGCGGTGTATATGATGTATACATCTCACACTAAATGTCCTAACACTTTTTTTCTAAAAGCATCCCTAGCATCCTTGTGTAACGGGCCGTGTTCTTTATATTTTACTTATATATTTATTTATTTTTTGAACAAATTTGGAGAATTATTTCATGGTTGAAGCAGGAGCTTGAAAAATAGCCTTTTTCAAGGCTTTTACTTCCACCGATGGATGACAACTTAAACTAGGTGGTTTTTTATAAACCGTTTTTATTTGGAAAATTGTAAATGTAAAGAAAATCGCAATTCTGTTGACATGATGACCTCAAATTCGACGCCTAAACTTGCTCACCGATTAGTGTCATTAATCAAAGAATTACAGGAATTGCTCAAAAATGAAGAAGTGCTCTGCCTTCTGCGGGTGATCATCGGGGAAACATCTCAATCCCAGTAAGTTCTATTTTTAATTTCAAGACTCTCAAGTTAAATTCACTGAACTTTTCACTGCAGACTTTTACTTATGTCCAATTAAATCACAGTTATTTTCTGATAATATAGCCAATTTACGCATATATATTTATCAACTTATGCACGTTAAATTCTTTTGTAAATTCTATTGTATTTAATGAACAATATTTCTCTGATAAAATATATTTACTGCATTTTCTCCAAATATGTTATTTTATCATGTATCAAGGTATGATTTATCTATATTCATCAATTATGTCTTTGAATTTTTCAAAAATCAATCATTGTACATATCAAATCATGTTTTATCTTTATTTTTAATTTAAGTCTACAATCAGTACTTCTAATGTTATGTGAAAACGTCAATTTGTCATATAAAATTTTTTCATTGTTTTATTATTTCACAAGCAAACGGATTGATTTTTTTTATGACCACAATGTTTGCCAAATCAATGTATTTTACCTTACTGTATGTAATTTAATGATGAATGAGAAAAGGACCGCTTCGAGACCCATGTACCCAGATTATTTAAATAAAGCAAGCAGGATATGATGACCACAATTTTCTTAGGTTTTCTCGATTTAATTTTTAATGTAATGTTTTGCCTCACCAAGAGTTAAAGAATTAACCCCTTGGGGACGGTTGATTCAGAAAAGCATTCGTACAAAATCAGAATCAAGTTGTAATTAAATAAAAAACGGTAACTTAAATGTAGTCGTTGCTAATTTGACAGACTTACTTTGCTTTTACTTTAATTATTGTTAGTTTAATCATATATATAATCAATGTTAATTCAAAGTATAACTAAATAGTTTTATTTTGAACAAAGTAATGGTGAATTAAATAAATCAAATAATTATAACTCCGCCCACAAATAAACTGCTAAAGAAATACTTTGATTACCAGTTTTATATTTTTACCCTGATTGATACGGTTTTATGCTGTCACATATTTGTGACAGTCGGCGCGAAAGGGTTAAG